>NW_009259683.1:425029-428427 GCF_000687185.1 Egretta garzetta
ACTGGCCAGCGCATGACCTAGCAAGCCTGAATGCATCTTTCTCCATATAAACTTTGGCTTATTTTTTTGCAGGTGTAGGGAGGGCACTACCCTTGTTCAGTTTCTGTCACGCATAATTTTTCTACTACTCTGACTTCTCAGAGTGTGTATCAGTGTAGTCTAAAAACAATCGTACGAGGAAGACTGAATAGCAAAAGAATACTAATAAAAACCACACACATGCTGCAGAAGCATTTGACAGTCTCCATCCTGATTTATTTTGTTGTATCTTGAAGCAATGTGTTATGTCAAGGAAAGTAATTAATATCAACACAGCTTTATATCCAGGTGCAGCACACGCAGATAAAGCATGAGTGAAATGAGATAAAATATTCTGCTCGATGATTAACATTGAACAAGGTTGCATTGAACAAGAAGATGCCAAAGTTTTTAATATGAAGGTCCATCGACAAAAGAATGACAGTGTAAATGACTTGGGGTTGCTACTGATTCACTATCGGAAAGCTTTAGACAGCCAGACTATTGGGCATCGAATGGCCCAATAGCGATACGCTGAAATTTTATTTTGCTAGTGGCTTAGGTCTTCAATGTCCACTCAGACTGTCTGAAAAGGTGAACTAAAAGACTAATGAGCATGACAGTAATCACAGGGTTAACAATAATACGCAAAAAATCATTCCAGCAAGAAACCTAAAATTCAAGTGTTGCTTTAGAAGGCAAAGGCGTGCAAGAGATGAGTCAATCTCAATACCTTGGCAGTAATACGCAAGCCAGTGGGGATATCTAGGAGGAAATAATGTCACAAATTGGCAAGGCAGCAACTGCATTTATCTGCTTAAATAAGATTCAGTCCTTGAAAATCCACAACTTAAAGAACAAACTGAATATTCAATTCATGTTATTTTCAACTTAACAGATGGATGTGAAAGCTGGAAATCTACCAAAAGTATAGACAGTCTTCTATGAAGCCTGATAAAACAGTCAGGAAAACTTAAACTTAGAAAAATAGTACTTTTTAAAATAAGTCAATTTCTAACACTTTCCCCAAATTTAACAGTGTCTTATGTCAAATATCAACAAAAAAAAAAGAAAAAAGAAGATAGCTATATCTGGGATATGTGTCAGTAATAAAAATGAAGACTCTACTGGGTAGAAGTATATTCAGAAGTACAAGCAAAAAGGGAGAACTAAAGGGACACTGAGCACTGTGAAGGGTAACGCGTCTGGGACACCCCACTGTGAAAAACAATAAAATCAGCTGCTGGAGGAGACCATCCCTGACCAAGGACAGCTCCAGGCCGAGCTCCCACCCTGCCGGGCTGGCTCTCGGGGCAGGAGGGAGCGTGGGATGGCGGCTTCCAAACCCAGGACCAACCGCCATTTCAGAAAACAAGCGTCTGTCTTTTAGATAGACTTTTATGAAATTCAAGGCATGCAAACTGAGGGCATCCGTGAGTTCCTTCAGTTTGTACAACACCGCATGGCAAATCGGCCGCTACGGCACCGCTGCCTGTATGGAAGAGTGAAAATTATGCATTCACTCACACAACGGGTGCGTGCAGCAGGCGGCTGCCTCACACGGTCGCACCGTGTGGCTGGGAGTTTTCGAGTCAATTCGCTCCGCTCCAGATTTTAAAAGCAAAGTCTGTGGGAGAAGATGCATTCTTTTTTGGTAAGAGAATACAGAAATGCGATCCTGGTAATTTCTTTTATTCTCAAAAAAATCATCATTATAGAAAATAGTGTGACAATCAATAAGGAAACACAAAGAGCAAAGCCTCAGACCCTACTCCAGACATTGTTTTTCATGACAGTGGGCCCTGTCTGCTCGAACACGCTTCCCAGCTCTTCCCAGTTCTAGCCAGTTGTGTCTTCCTATCTAGTCCTTCAGCGCAGAAAAAATAACAACTGTCTCAGTAGTAAAATCCTGTAGAGATTAGATATATTCTTTTCCTGCTGGATGGAACTATGGAGGTTGCGTGGAAAAACAAACAAACAAACAAACCAAACTTAAAGAGTATCTCAAGAAAGGTCTTGAAGACACTCCTCTTTCCTGATGGTCACCCTCCTCCCTTGCACTCCTGGCTGCATCACCCCTGTCGAGCATTCAGCTGGCTTCCCATGCCCTTTTGCTACATTAAGCTGAAGTTTATGTCCTTACTTGTCTTCACCTTGGTCCTTTGTCATTGAATTTCTGATTTCATCGTCATCGCTCCCCTCATCTGTTGTCATGTAACAGTGCAGCCTCGTCACACCTTTTGCTGGCTTATTCTAGTCCTAGACTACAGACCGTCTTCTGTATAGAGCAGCTGGACTTCAGGGGCAAAGCTGGTTCAAGCACACCTTATGCATTTGCGCTAGATGAAAAACTGCAAGTTTGTGTAAAAATGAATAAGTAATTCAGTTCAATACCCCTAGCTATTTTAAACCATGTGCTTTTTTACCTCTAGAGCAAGAACAGTCCTCCCTAGTGTTTCCAGAACACATTCGAGACGACTGTTTACTACAGTGAGCTCCTAATGCGATAGATCCACGGGTGCGATCTGGGGAGACCCTCTGCAATGTGCTACCAGGCGTCAGGGCCAGCGTATGCGATGATCCGAACAGAGGAGCTTGTTTGCCCGTCTGCACTATTTCCTGCTCAGGCCAATTCATGTTTGTTAACTTTTGCCGTCATTGGTTAAGCTCCATAACTGAATTAATTTTAATTTAAAATACCTAACATGTGTTAGATAGATTATGAAGATTTATACTTCTTTTTGTGTAATTGTAATGAAGGATTGTAGTTTGGTGGCAACACCTTTTACATGTAAACTGAGCCTGTGATGCAGAAGGCATGGGGACATGGCAAGCGCACGCTATCGCATTTTCGGAGCAGAATCACGCGATAGAGGACCAGTGTTCAAGAAGTTTAAATGCTAACTGGGATGGAGCTTTAATCCTTTTACTGCCCTTGAGCTGCACTTCCATCTCGCTGTGATATAATGAGGCTGTCTAGTCAAATTAATTGCATCCCCTAGTAAGAGTCACGTAGGTGCTTAGCTTATTTATAGGTTTCTAATGCAGGCAGCACTGGGATAGCTAAGCTATGCTTTGTCCACGTCTCTTTTATTTCCTATTACTTGTAAAAAAACACTGGTAAAGAAGTTGAAAACAGAAAGAAATAAGCCAATTAAAACCTGTATGCCAAACGGGCATATATTTTGGCTGCTCCGTGGATCTGCCCCCACGCCCGGCCAGCGCTGCAAAGGAAAAAAAAAAAACCAAAACCAAAACAAAACACCAAAAAACCAAAAAAAAAAAACAACCCCAAAGCAACAAGCAAACTTCGCAATCTGGAAGGAACATGGTGTTCGAACGCGGGGTTCGGTGTCCGCTGGCTGTTTGCAGAACCGCCC
>NW_009259683.1:429563-441575 GCF_000687185.1 Egretta garzetta
GGAGGACTGGGCTGGAGCTGCAAGGGCAGCCTGGGCTGTTCAGCGTCCCCCGGCCCTGCGGTTTACCCGATGCATTTACTCGTTACACGGGAAGAAAACAGGCTTGAGGAAGGGCTACGTCACGTTTGTCGCTTCTGCAGAATTCATCCCTTTCCCCCACCCCTGCAGAGACTGTGCAGGAGGGGCCGGGCTGCTTCCCTGGGGCTTCACCCTGGGAGCGCTGGGCTCCGCTGGGATGGTGGCGCGGGGGGTGGCTGAGAAACGCTGGGGAGTTCAGGTCATGGGTGGCGACGCCCGAGTAGGGTCATCGTTCCAGACCGTACTCTGTGACCAGCTGAGAAATCGAGACAAAAGTTGTAAGAACCTCTCTGTGAATGCAGTAATGCTGTTTGTGAATGGTACTTGTGACTGACGAGGATAATTAACCGGTATTTTTTTTAAAAAGTAGGCACTACTGGCCTCCTAGTTGCGTGAACTCAATACCTCACGGCAAAAAAACATAGAGTGGCACAGTGCGTTCTGTGGGATGCTTCTGCGGGAGAGCTGTAAACAAACTAACACAGAACACGCGTTATGTGGAAAATGCAAGGCAGAGGAGTATGGAGTAACTTGCCCCAAGTCCTGCAGCAACAGGTGGCAGAGCCGAGAAGAGGAGGCCGCGTGTCCTGGCGCTCTGTCTTGCATCTCTGTCCTAGCACAATCTTCCTCCGTTGGGGGCAGAGCTTCCTCTCACCAAAAGAGCGGCAAAATACCTCCTGCCGCAAGGAAGGCAGGATCAGCTTTTGCACACTACGGCTGTGATAAGGAACTGAGATGAATTGATTATTATTAGACTAGGAAACCACCTCTGGGCAAAAAAAGAAATGTCCCTGTAACGCGTGCTCAAACTGTATGACCAGAAAAGCAGTGTTCTGGTGAGGAAATTGGGGGGTTCGCAGCTCCAAATATTGCCATATGTTGTGAGGTGACCACTGTCGTCACAGAGGGACACTGCTAGGTCGTGCAGCATGGATCGGTTGTGCCCTGGAGCAATCGGGAGGCAGTGAAAAGCAGAAAGAGCCTCGATGAAAAGAAAGTACGGCAGAACTTAGGTAGGAGAGTCAAATCACAGCTCTTTCACATGTTGCAGGGTTTTTTTCCGCGAAACTACACCTGCAGGGGACTGAGGCACTGAGCCAGTTGCAAAGGAAAGCAGAAAGATACAGTGTATCATTAAAAACAGTCGATAGAGTCTCTCTCTACAAGTCAGATTTCCAAAAGGAGCGAGACTCCGTCAAGAATTCAAAACACAACAGCATGTTGGCCTGCAAAAGTTTAAGGTCTTGGTCTTTTTTGTTGAATCAATAAACATGAAAATATACAGCGGCTAATATAAACTTATACTGAGCAGCTGAGATAAAACTTGCACAGGATAAATGAGAAGGCATTGTTAGTAAAAAAGGCTTGGGAAATGGTATAGGGATTTATTAGGGAAATGAAGAAAGACATATTGTCTCAGATTTAAAAAGGAAATCTCTTAAAAACCAAGGCCTAGCAGGAGGAAAGAAAGGGAACCTGCTAATACAACAATGCTTTGTTTTCATGGAAAAGCTGAAATCGAGAAAAAAGGCTGGGGAAAAAAAAAAAAGTGAAATCCGAAGAAATGTCTTCGGTAATGATGGAAACCTCGTATTAAAAAGAAGTGCTCCAGGTAAAATGAATGTTTTCAGAAGGCAATATTGGAGTTAGCTGACCAGCTTAGGAGAGCCAAACAAAAAAGACACAGGTTAGTATTACCCACAAAGCAGCTGAGATGAAAGAGATAAGTTTATTTTCATCACGTGAATTGTTGAGATCTGGAGATCAACCAGCATAAAGCACAAAAAGAGAGGCAGGTTGTAGAAAAGCTGTAGAAAAGGATTAGGAAACAAGAGCAGGAAACAGAGCGTAAGTAGGTAGCTGAACTGCTCCAGACCTTCCTGGAGACTTCCGCCTGGGAGGGAGGGATGCAAAACTCCTGTCCTAGGGAGCCGTGGGCTAGTTTTGCTATGTGGACGGCAGGTAAAACTGGAACCCCAGACCTTGAGATGACCCTCTTACTGTCTGACTTTCTGGGCAAATAAAGATGCACTGGAGAAACCTGAGAAATTCTTGAATGTGCTAAGGGCTGCTTTTCCAGGAAAGGGAAAAGGACTAAGCAGGAAAACAGCTGATGCAGAATGGTGTATCTGCCCCAACCTGGGGGATGCCAGAGGGAAGGCCAAACAAGTTGAGGAAAAGCTGAAAACTCCCTTACGGAGCACTGCAAACCAAGAGTACTTATAGGAAACACAGAGTTTATATACATCTGAAAGAAAGACAAAAGATCGTGAGGCGGTTTCCCGGAAAGTATTGCCAACCAGAGGGAGCAACTGTGATAAAAAAAAAACAGCAGCTCTTGTACAGCAGCACGTACGCGACTCTGAGGTATGGGCTGTTACAGGATGTCCCTCAGACAAGGGAGCAGCCTACAGCTGCCTCCTACCAAGCCAGGCCTTCTAGGCCACAGCAGAACAGCATTTCATGTAAAGAAAGGGGGGCAGTTACTGGTTTCTTCATCCACCCAGAGGAAATGTAGCACCCTTAATCGGGTGTTTGCCACCATAACAGGAAAAAAAAACCCAAACAAAAACATGAATAAAAAGGAAAATGCAAGGAAAGCTTTTGTAGAAAGACAAAAGTAGCGGTGTGGTGCAGTTACGAGAGTATAGACGGTTAAAGAAAAGGTGTGACATAAATAAAATGAGAGGAAAACCAAGATGTATGGAGCAAACTTCCTGACCTTTCCAGGTCAACAAAGCAATTCAGCCACATTTGCAATCAGTCATAAATAACGGCGGTCATTCTAACAAAAGATACCCTCACGTTAGGATACATCCTGACCTTACCCTTAGGTCTGACCTTGGCCTCCTGAATACATACCAGTCTGTTTTTACTGCTTTAATGAACTTCTTAATACTTCCGTTACAGTTCTTCGATTTGCATTTCAAAAAAAGGTGCTGTGGAGATGAAATCATTAGCAATATAATTCCTAATCAGTTAATCTTCTCTACCTAATAGTTCAGCAAAATGTAAGGGAGAATACATGAAACCTGAGGAACCTGCGAAACTCAAGCTGGAAGAGGGCTAGGGATGTGCAGGATCTTCCAAACATTTCCTGATTTTTATATTAATGGATTAGTAAACCAATAACGGGAGGAAAGAAAAGGATCCCCACAAAGCTTTCTACGTATTAACTAAAACATTGCAATTGTCTGCCATGTAGCGGCTGTAGTACAAATGAGATACTGGGGGCTGTAATACTGGGTGCATTATATAAACGGCGTCATGAATTTGGTTAGCTTTCTTTTGTGAATTAAAGTTCTAGCTGTAGTTAATGTTAGACATTCGGTCTAGCCATTTTTGGAAAATGACAGAATACAAAAGCCACGTAGTTGCTTCAGACAGATGTTTTACTTCTAGAGATGGGCACAAGAGAAACCCTTGACTTTCTTCTGTACGGCTAGGTCCTGGTGGTTACCCTTGATCAAGCTCATGGTAAAGTAAAACTTCAGGAAGTTCACCTGTCCTCCCGGTGAAGGTAAGGAGATTTTTGTTGAGGTTTGACTGCTGAATGACAGGTGACTGTTTCAAGGATGAGTTGAGGGAATGTCAAACTTTGAGTTGAGATGAACCGAGGACATCCAGTTTGTAAACTAGCCAGCTGAAGATCAAATGGCAGAGAAAACTGAGTAACTAAAAGAGATAGGAAGAACCTTAGAGGGTTCTGTGTCTCAACATTGTAATTAAAAGGGCATCAGAGCGGACAACGTTGGAAATAACTTCCGTGACTTTGGCAAAAGAATGTTGTATAACACCGCCTTCTTACTTTTGCTGGTACAATGGCAGGTTAATAAAAGAAGATTAATTAAAAAAATAGAAGGGAACTGTCAGTGAGTAATTAAATAATAATAAAATAATGAACGAAATAACTAAGTATAGTAAAGTAGGCACCATTGTGTTATGAAATTGCAGAACAAGTGTACATCTGGAATAGGAAACTCAAAACCTACTTTTTATATGTGTGTACGGTTTGTCCTCCTTTAGTCTGGCCAGGGTATATGGGGTTTAGTTCATTTACTGTGTTATTTTCTGGACTTCTAATTACCGGTCTTCACAATAAGGATGCATGAATTATTTACTGTTCCGAGATACGGTAGGAGATGTACTTAGGATCTGAGTTCTGTCCGGTCCTCTGGGATTTAGTCGGATGTTCTCATTAGATTCGGAGTCACTGCAGTTAAGTCTGAAAATGTGCAGATGCTAAACATAATGCAGAATTTTAATTATTGTTTACAGTTAATTAAAATGCTATTTTTGTTTGTTTTGCCTCCCTCTGGCATCTTCAAATCCTAATTAATTCTTAACTGTGGGTGGTGGGATTAGGACTGGCAGCAACACACCCCTCAGACAGCCCACCGGCACCTATGGCTGTACGTGCAGTGGTAGTGCAGAAGCAAAGACCACATTCTTGAGAAGTTAGATAAAGGTCGCGATTGTTCTCGCCGCCAAGATTATTTTTATCACATTGTCAACATACTTGTTAATGTACAAACATGCAGGTGAGATACAGAACACATGAAACTCATAAAAAGGTGAAGGCTTTGCATACACATGAAATCAGAGCACTGAAGATGAGACGTATAGAAAAATGCTGAAGGGGAGCGAGTGTTCGCTTGGCAGATAAAGGAACTGGCTGGCACTGTTCCTTACGGTGAACTGCTTGGTGACATTTATGACACTGATAAAGAAAATCTGTGAGCAAGTACCATTAATGGATGTGGTTCAAGGAGTGGCTCTGGCACGTTTCTATGGCAGTGGTGTTTCAGGTGCGTAACCAGACCATGATTAAGGGGTTTGGTTTGGGTTTTTTTCCTATAATGTTGCAGTTGTTTCAGAGGACAATGAGGTTTTTTTGGCTTAGAAGTGCTGCTGTAATTGGTTTCTAGGGCTTTCTTGATTTGACCTAATTGGACATTTTGAAAGGTTGCCAAAGTACGGGGTAGGATTTTGCCAGTTTTCCGTCAATGATTAATAAAGCTCATTTGACGGATCAATTAAGAGTTCCGAAAAGAAGATTTTGAACTGGGATTGTTATAAAACCAATGAATGCTATTTTATTGATGGGCATTTTTAATGTTGAATGATGAAACCTTGCACTGTAATGAACAGTAAATACGCATTTTTGCTAGAGAATCTTCTCCCTTCAGATGATGATCATGTTGTATCGGGAATTCCATAGTTAGGGTGGAGAAGCACTTTTGTTCTGTTTTGTAATGATGTATTGGGCAAAATTCAAATCATTGTTTTTAAAAAAATCATTAGACCATTAAAAAGTGGTTTCAACAGGTAAGATTTCTTCAAAGGTTTATTTCCTCTTCACGGTGCTAAAAGTCTAAGTGCCAGCTTTCTAAGAAGTCTTTAGAAAGAACAAGTAACTGCTCTTGGTGTGTCTGAAGACCTAGGGAATGGAAAGAAATGAAGCCATATGTTCGGAGGGAGGAAGAGCAGGCAGTGTGTGCCATCATCAGTTTCTAATCAACCCCAGCTCCTCCCCGAGTTCTTCTTTTCATAAAGATTATTTAAAAACAATGTGCAAGTTGTTCAGCCTGTCTCTGTGCGTTTCTAATTTGTTTATTGCCCTGGTACATGAATATAGATTTGGCGGATAGTTTTTTCTATAGTCAGAGGGCTGACGGGAGTGGATAAGTTAATAACCAGGAGGTTCCTGCCTGTTGGAATTAGCTCGTTGTCTGTCTCATCCATTGCTTGTTTGTTCATGTTTTGCTCATTCAGATGTATCCGAAAGAAATGAGATACCCAGCTATTACGGTAGACCCAGTTTCTAATTTGTTCCAGAAGTTCATAGCCGTGGGTCTGAGTGCACCAGGCAGGATCTGTAGGTGTTTCCATAATACTTGTCATTGTATTTGGGTCGTAATTAGCTTTTTAATTTCCATGTATTTGGGTTTTGGCTGACCTGGTAACTATAAAAAAGTATAGCACTGCTGAGTGCTATCCTATGACGTGCTATGCTTACTCTTTAGATGTCAAGCAAGAGCTTTTACTGAAGTACTGCCCTCTGCAAAGATTTATGCACATTTGGGTAACGCTGCCACTCTGCTGCAGTGCATTTATACTGGGTAAGGTCACTTGAAAAGCCACAGTTTTGACTAAACTTGGCAGATCCTACAGAGAGATTTTTCAAGCTGGCCTCCAAAGCATCTTCTGGGATTCCTGGCAGATCAGGTTTTCTAGGGGAAGGAACTGCTTCTTTTTTCAGACACTATTAGCATAAGTATCACAACATGAAGCCCATAATCACACTCAGAAGACGCTTTCCTCTTCTATGTCAGGCAAATCGTGTTTAAATTGGCATTTACTGAAATATGACTGTTGGGGCTGTACCAGCACTACATATTACACTGAGCAGGTATATATACTACACTACGTGCTACACTTGGAGCAAAAAATGGCAACAGCCATCCTAAAATAATAGAATCCTAGTGCTGTACCATTATAGCATTTCTGCTAGCACCATGGTAATATTTCTCTTCCATATCTTTGAAGAGAACTTATGAACCAAAATACTTCAATGAAAACTCTGTGCACATCTCTGAATTATTCCAGAAATCCAACTATGATTGGATTCAGGATGAGGATGGTAAAGTGATCTCATTCACTCTATGTTTTAGGCCTGCTATAATAAAGCTTAGCAAAATGCTGCTAAAGCAAGAGGTAGAGAATGAATGGAAAGATGATAGCGCATTATTTTACATGTTTTCACTTACTGAAAGGAGAAGATGACCTCATCTTCTCCAGAGAAGAGATACCAGGCTTCTACATTCTGTTCTGAGCTTAGCAGAAAGGTGGAATCTCAATTCCTAGTTTTTGTTATTTTTATTCAGAGGTGGAAGTTGTTTCCCGACATCTGGTTTTTGCTATCTTTTCCATAGTAATACTCACGAAGAACAAGGTGATTTAGAATATGACGAGCTGCATGTTCCCTCAATTAATACGCTGCCCACCTTGTAGTTGAACTCCATGTGGTCTTTGATTAGGAATGAGAGAACTTACAAAGGTCTTGCTTCTGTCAGGCCTCCAAAATCAAGCCTCTCCTCAGTGGGTTTTAGCTTTCCCTCAGAGTAACCCAGTTATAATTATTCCAACTGCAGGAGCCTTTCCAAGCCCTAATCTTCTAACTGAAACCACAGCGGTTTGGGACAACAGATCTGGTTTCAACAGGACTTCTAGCCATCTTCCCACTCTACCTTCTGTTAGAGCTGCGCTCACTCTTGCTTTCATTCTTCTTGAAAGAGGTGTCCCTTATCCACCACTGAAAGGGAACGTTGCGCAAAGCCTTTGGTGCTGTCCCACCCTTTCAAACAAGAGACTTTTCTGCAGGCCGGTTAAATTTATTAATGTGGAGTTGCTTCTGCTGTGTATTTTTGTCACATTCAAACTTGGCCCACTATCATTTTTATGAGATTTGGAGCCATGATTTGGATCATAAAAAATTTGCATCATGGGTGGCAGCATAATATGACAAGAAAGGCCTTGATCATCTCTTTGGAGCATAAGAAGTATGAACGGCCGGTTTTATTTACTCCGGTAGTCCAACTAGCCTGGTTGCCTTTGACTGACTCTGACGAGTAGAGGATGCTTGCAGAAAAGCTGGAAGAAATAGGACAAGTGTAGGATTTCCTAACTTCTGGCAGTCGGAGGTTACGGGAATTTCCTGAGCCAGAGATTTCACTGGATTGCATCATCATGTTTACTAGCCATTGATAGACATATCGACCATAAATTGTCTGATCCGGTTTGAACTTTCTTGAACCTCTACATCATCTTTTGATGACAGGCCAAACAGCCTTTTTTAGTAAAACAGCTTTTGCAATAAAAAGGAGAACAGGCACAAATTCCTACCTCGTCTAGAAGCCCACCTCAGCGTAGGAGGGCTAAGACCGTTTTCTCCAATACTTTGTTGTTGCAATTTAGAAACACAGATCTTAAAAATAATTTTTGGTGATAACATAGTCTGGCTGTTTTTCTTTCAGTTCAGAGTTTTTTGCCCTTGTTCATTCAGCTTTGTGGACTGAGCATTAATGTCCTGTGCCATGTGCATCCCGGCATAACTTGAAAAAAATTCCCTGCTGTGTTTTTGCATGGAAGATCAAAAATTGATATGAACTGAGCATTGGAGTTAGATTGTGCCTCTAGGTTTGTTTCTCTCACTTTTGCTTTCCTTCTTACTATTTTTCTTTCCTATTTATCTCAATTTTCATTCATTTCTCTTCTGTTCTCACACATCCACTGTGGTTCCCCCTGAATTCTGATGGCAGGATGGAATTGGATCTCTGTGCAAAAACAAAGTATTACTACGTTAGGTTATTTTTAGGTTCCCCAGAAATCTTGAAACAGACATATATTACATTGTATGGTGAAATGGAAGTCAAAGAGGAAAAGAATTAAAATTAAACAGTATATAGTATGAGTCGTTTAGTCTCTGTTTTTCGCAGGAAATGGATGTTTGCCCCAGACAAAGACAGGGGATGTTGGCCAAATACCTTCAGTTAACACCAAAATGTTTTGAAGCCTTTCATGGCATTTAGAGATGATTGGCCTCAGCTGACCTTAATGATAAATGGAAATTAATCTAAAGCCGTTGTATTCACGTACTGCCCGGTAGTTCCGTTGTGCATATAAGCACACAACACGGTTATCCGGGGTTTAAGGAGGGACCCACGCAGGACGCTTTCCTGCTGTGCTGGCTCACTGCTGGTAGTCTAAAAAACCGAAAAGGGACATGTATGCTTCCTGATGTCCACATTCCTTGTCAGGTTTTTGACACAAAATGGTTTGGATTCTCTTTGTCTGCCCAAAGGTGAGGTTCTCATTTAATCAGCAGACTCCAGAGTGAAACTACTGACGCTTTGTGCTGCTTCACCATAACTGCTTCTGCCTTCAGTCCCCACTTTCCCAGGCACTGCAGTACGTGCTGTTTCAGAGGACTGAGGGAATAAGAGGCCTGAGAAATTACAGATAATAAGAAAACCTGCATGTTTCATAAGACCTTCCTTCAGAAAGCGATTAGGGGCTCCTCTGTCCACCAGGTAATGTGTGCTAGGTGGCCAAGAGATTCGGCTGCTTCCTCAGCTCGTGTTTCATTGCCTGTGCTATCTTGCCTTCTTGCGTATAAACAAATTAGTAACGCCCCTCCGCAGAAAAGAACAGATGAGGTGCGTAATACTTCTGAGCAAAACACACAGTCATTTGTATCTGAACTGATTTGCCAAGCAACCAAAATCAAAGATCCATGGGGAAAAGCAATCAAAAGAACCAGTAACAAGGAAGCCTGCCAGCTGATGGCAGATGCAAGGTGTCCATTACGATTAGAAAGCCCAGCTGCACTAAAGTTCTGCCCCTGCCTGCCCAACCCCAAAGTATGAAAGCCAGACAAAAAATACTTAGGAGGAAAAGTAAATGGAGAGCAATAAGGCATAAAAAGCTGAAATCCACCAAGGTATCAAGTTATGTCTTTGTGTTAAAATGTGAAAGAAGAAATACTGTTTCACTGGCAAGAGCCTTATGCCATGGAAGACGTAAAGGTTCTCTTCCAGCTCATCTCAGAGCTGGATGACATCCTACGCACTCCTGGTCCAGCTCTCCATCATTTGATGAGGTCAGCGTTAGCTTGCTTTTTAACTGAAGGAGGTTTCTGACTCCTGTATTTGTGAACAAAGTCACAGCCCGTGGGTAACTGATGCAGTGGGAGCTTATGGCTGTAGATGACCCGAACTTCTGTTCTCAGGGAGGAGGAAAATGTCATCACTTCCCTGGCTGTACTCCCTCCCTCCCTCTTTAGTGCCCGCTCCAGGTTGGGCAGTACAGGTAGTGCGGGGTTTCAGAGGCTCTTCTACATGCCCTGCAGTTGTAGTGTACCCCCCTTGTGTGGTCTCGGCGTAAGAAAAGCATTTACATGAATGCATGGTAGACACAGTGCATCCCTGGCAGCAGCAGGGCAAGCAGAGATTCCCTCAAACTCCTGAAGGGAACAAGAGGACCTCTCT
The DNA here is from genome assembly GCF_000687185.1 of Egretta garzetta. Lineage (NCBI taxonomy): Eukaryota > Metazoa > Chordata > Aves > Pelecaniformes > Ardeidae > Egretta > Egretta garzetta. The sequence goes on from NW_009259683.1 coordinate 439,691, forward strand.
TTCTGCCAGGCGGGACTGGCATTTCAGGTGCTGGTGGGGGCCTTTGATAGCGAAAAAGTCACAGAGGTCCTGGATTGCCTAAATCAGGGTCCCTCTGCTCCACTGGTGTCCTTACCACATGCTGGACCTGGGCAGCTGCATTGCCCTAAGTCCAACCCCTTGGTTGGTAACCGAAATGCTTTTGAGTTCCCTCCCGTTCCTTCCCCGCTTCCCTCCTTCTGCGCATGTTAAAAGAATCATAGAATGTTTTGGGTTGGAAGGGACCTTTAGAAGTCATCTAGTCCAACCCCCCTGCAGTGAGCAGGGACACTGCTCAGATTGCTCAGAGCCCTGTCCAACCTGGCCTTGAGTGTTTCCAGGGACGGGGCCTCCACCACCTCTCCGGGCAACCTGTTCCAGTGTTTCACCACCCTCATTGTAAAGAATTTCTTCCTTAGATCCAGTCTAAGCCTACCCTGGTTTAGTTTAAAGCCATTACCCCTTGTCCTGTCACAGCTGGCCCTGCTAAAAAGATTGTCCCCTTAGGGACAAAAGGCCAAGTAAGTGGCTGGAGGAGCACTTGGAGATACTCTGATGTATCTCATCCCAATGATGCTTTGCTGCGGGGAGCCGGCATCAGAAAATACTACAAAGCCGTACTTCGCCAGTATCCACAAATATTTGCCGTTGCCATCAGCGCATGGCGGTAGGGATTGGTTTCAGATGAGGAGGGTGATGACACATTTTAAGGCTCCCGTTCTCACCGTCACATGACTATCTGTCCCTGCATTTTAGTCATTTCAGAGGAGTGCATCACCACCCCACTGGCGCATGCTGTGCTCTGTGTTTAGCAGCACATATTTATGACATGGGGAGTGAAGAATGAAGTTTAACTCATGTCCTTAACTAACCCGTAAGCGAGGGATTAACTGCCTACTGCATTCTTTGACTAAGTATTAATCACTTACTTAACATTATTTTCGTTTTTTTTTTTTTTTGAAAAGCCTTTTGCTTCCTCAGTGTATCAGTACAGGGCTCGGTTTGAAGCCACGGCCTTTGAGGGGCTGCTGCCGCGTTAGTCACGCCGCTGCTGTCATCGGCCTGACAAGGGACCTGTTGTGTCGCCTTCCGGGTGAAGGAAAAACGGCACGCCGACGGGCCGCAGCTCAGTTATCAAGGTTCGCTCTTGCTTCACAAACCTGTCTTCCTGGCTGTGGTGGAGTTAAAAAAATAATTACAAGTTTTTCAAAGGATCACCCACATACACATGGTATGAGAGCTCTTTTCTTTGTTGGTTTCATTTTATTTGTACATGACTCACTCTTGGCAAAATGAGTGAGCCTCATGAGCCTGTAAAAATTCTGTTTGGATTAAATGATTTGCATTAAATGATTTATAACTGCAAGAAGGGTTTAATATTCCTGTAATTCCTTAAGGAAAAACAAACCGATCTTATTCTTCCAAGTAGCTATAGCTTTCGCGCCTGTTACTTCGGACGCCATCTTGCTCGCTCAAGCCGATAGCTGTTAACGAGACTCGGGGTACTTCTCCTTCCTTGCTCTCCCTGCCTCCCGAGTTGGAGAGGGGTGGTGGGGACGCACCGTCACGCTTTTCCTAGCGCATCCTTCCGGGCGTGACTGAAGGCCGGGGAACGTACAGCCTCCCAAAACTGCCGGCCTTGTTACAAGCGAGGACCAGCATTGGTGCTGGCCCGAGGCACAGCAGTCACGGTTCCGAGGCTCGGTGTCCGCCGGCTCTCCAGGCCGGAGGCCCGTCGGCCATCGCTGTCCCGTCGGAGCGGGTGTGCCGGTTACAGCCCACCTCATCCCCGCCCGGGTGGCTGTCTGCAAGGCCCCGCCGGCCCCAGGGACGGGCTGGGTCCCCAAACCCAGAGAGGCAGGGGGAC
>NW_009259683.1:443056-444017 GCF_000687185.1 Egretta garzetta
CAGCAACAACAACAACAGGAACGCGTGAAGTTAAAAAGCCGAGCGTGTTAATTGTTAACTAAATATAGAAGAGGAAGGCTCGGAAGCTGCCGTGGGTGGATTGATCAGGCAGCGTATGAGCGAAAAGGGAAAATTGTCAGCCCTAAGAAGCCATTTGCCGGTAGAAACGCTGGCACCTGCTCTGGTGAGCGGCAGGAGCCCGATAAAGACCCCTGGTCCCCGGGAGCCCTGCGTGCGCTCCCGCGATCCAGGCGGTGGAGGGAGAAATGCTGGTTAAAACTGCTGTCAGAGGTGCCGGCTCTGGCTCAGGAGGGTGAATGAGACGCTTTTTTTGACAGTATACGCATGTTCCTTTTATTATTTGAAGTTCACACAAAATTCATACGTTCAGACCGAGCCATCTGCTAGTTATAGTAATGTATTTAGCTTTTATTTACAGAACTTAGTCTGTCGTAAATACATGTTTGCATAATTGATAGACTGTGCATCTTTTTATAAAATGATTTGTTTTCCTTTTACAGTTCAGTAGTACTTGTGTGTTGAGACAATTTACTAGATTTTCTGGTTCCTGTTTTCCCAGCTCCAACTTCTGCATAAACATTGGGGGAAGAGGGTTGGAAAAAGCCCCACAGAGCAAAGGGTTTGCTCTTCATATGAAATTTCCGTAGTAAAAAAGGTAATTTTCAAGAGGCTGTATTGTAATCAATGCAGTTGCATTAGTTAGCGGTATTTGCCTGACAGTGGGAGGCTTGAGTTCGCGCCCTTACTTTGCGCTGTAATAACAGTTTAAATAGCCTTTTTTGTGAAGTGAAGAAGTTGGACTAAGTCACTGGCAAGTACAGCCTTTCATTTTCTCATAGAGCAGCTGTTTAAGGCACAATAACGACAAAAGTTTGTGAAACTTCCTCGCAACACTTTTTTTTTTTTTCCTCCCCCCCCTTTTTTCCTAACTGCCTCAAAA
>NW_009259683.1:447336-508845 GCF_000687185.1 Egretta garzetta
AGCAGCAGCAGCAGCAGCAGCAGCAACAACAACAACAGGAACGCGTGAAGTTAAAAAGCCGAGCGTGTTAATTGTTAACTAAATATAGAAGAGGAAGGCTCGGAAGCTGCCGTGGGTGGATTGATCAGGCAGCGTATGAGCGAAAAGGGAAAATTGTCAGCCCTAAGAAGCCATTTGCCGGTAGAAACGCTGGCACCTGCTCTGGTGAGCGGCAGGAGCCCGATAAAGACCCCTGGTCCCCGGGAGCCCTGCGTGCGCTCCCGCGATCCAGGCGGTGGAGGGAGAAATGCTGGTTAAAACTGCTGTCAGAGGTGCCGGCTCTGGCTCAGGAGGGTGAATGAGACGCTTTTTTTGACAGTATACGCATGTTCCTTTTATTATTTGAAGTTCACACAAAATTCATACGTTCAGACCGAGCCATCTGCTAGTTATAGTAATGTATTTAGCTTTTATTTACAGAACTTAGTCTGTCGTAAATACATGTTTGCATAATTGATAGACTGTGCATCTTTTTATAAAATGATTTGTTTTCCTTTTACAGTTCAGTAGTACTTGTGTGTTGAGACAATTTACTAGATTTTCTGGTTCCTGTTTTCCCAGCTCCAACTTCTGCATAAACATTGGGGGAAGAGGGTTGGAAAAAGCCCCACAGAGCAAAGGGTTTGCTCTTCATATGAAATTTCTGTAGTAAAAAAGGTAATTTTCAAGAGGCTGTATTGTAATCAATGCAGTTGCATTAGTTAGCGGTATTTGCCTGACAGTGGGAGGCTTGAGTTCTCTCCCTTACTTTGCGCTGTAATAACAGTTTAAATAGCCTTTTTTGTGAAGTGAAGAAGTTGGACTAAGTCACTGGCAAGTACAGCCCTTCATTTTCTCATAGAGCAGCTGTTTAAGGCACAATAACGACAAAAGTTTGTGAAACTTCCTCGCAACACTTTTTTTTTTTCCTCCCCCCCCCTTTTCTACTAACTGGCTCGAAATCACCCTTCATATTAGTCCCAGGACCTTTAAATTAGTCTCAGCCTTCCTTCAGTTTATTTGAATTGGTGACCTTTGGATGAGCTGGTGTGTTCCATTGTTACTTGCTAATGATGGAATAATCTAGTCCTGACGTACCAGTTGTGAAACCCAGGGCGCTGCTGCTGGATGGTCCCGAGGAAATTTAAATGTCCTATGGCTCCATGTTGGAAGAGGGAGGATCTAGCTGTGGTTTGCATCAGCTTTTAACTGCGGGGACTCTGATGTTCAGAGCCGAAAGGGCTCAAACCGAAGTCTGTTAGAGTCGATGGAAAATCTCCCATTGATTTTTAGTGGTTTTGGATCAAGTTGTGTATGAGCTAGTGTTGAGCACGTCATGGCTACTCCAAATTGTTCAGTGCTTTTGAAATTCTTTGCATATCCAAGTCATTATGTAAAGTCGGATTTATTGTGCTGTCTCCTTCTCCTGCGTGGGAATGTTCTTTTGCTGAGTAGAAAGTGGTGGTGGTGGTGTTTTTGTTCACTCTTCTATATGCTACAGCATGAATTTTAGGTCTGCTTGTTTCCTGTTACGTGAGGGCAATGTGTATGTTTTTTTCCAAACTCCCCTCAAAATGGGGGATTTTGGAAAAAGTGAATCTGCTTTCGCTGAAGGCTGCTTACCCTGCAGGCAGGTTTCTTCAGGTATTTTTCAAAGAGTTTACGGTAGTAGGACACCTGAAGTCGTAAGACATGCTTGCTCTGATGTGCGTGTTGTACTTCCCTTGCTCCGTATATGGTTGTTTGCTGTTTTTCTTTTCCTTTTTTTTTTTTTTTTGAAAGGTGAAGGGGGGAAAGTTGTTAGTGGTAACAGATACTGGTGTTCCGTAAAGAAGCTTGCAGAATAACACATACCTGTGGTAGGCATGTATCCTCTCCTGGCTTCCCTGTTGATGATGAGCAGGATTTTTCCTCTTGGCTATATGTAAAAACCCAGCCAAGAGAAAGTAGGGAGGAGAAGGATTACTAAACTTAAATCACGGAAGTTTGTCAGAGTTTATTGTCTAGTGTAGCCTGTCTTGAAATTTGATTCTATTTGGAAGGGAGTCAAGAGATGAAACCTCAAAAAACCCACCTGATCTGAGGCAGGACATCCTCCAGCAAGAATCTCATTTGCTGCCGGAAGGGTGAGACCAGGAATTTTGGCTCCTTGGAAAAGGAAATTCTGGAGCTCATTATCTTTCCTCCATCACATTTGGGTTTACTGATTTGGGGTTTGCTTATTACTAAAAGTTGAAGAAGGCAAGAGAGGCATGCACATGAAAGCAGCTCAGGTAAATAGCCTGAGATGAGGGAGGGCAGGAGAAGGAAGTTAGCGCAATTTCTGTGAGCCCTCGTGTCTTGGATTTCCGTCTAGGACTTGGGAAGTGCTAATTCTTCCAGCCAAACTAATTTACTCTTTAACAGGCGATGGCTGTCATGGCAGAAGGCAGAGCTGTACCGCAGGATGCAGGGTAGCAGTGCAGAGCCACGCGTGTCCTCTGCCTGGTCCTTTTGCGTGCTGGATTTCCAAAGCATGGGAGAATCTGGCATCTGGAGGAAGGGAGGAGGTACTGCTGGGGCACTGTCCACCTCCCTGCAGGGAACGAGGCAGCACGTCCGTGCCGTGGGTTTCTAGAGAGTACGGTCAGCATCTAAATTTGTGAATTTCCTGCCAGACAGCATCAAGAGGACCGATCGGGAAAGGTTTTTCTTAATATTTCCAGTTCGTCTTCGTTCCCTCTGCTCCAAATTTTCAGAAATGGCTACGTATGCAGTCCTAGAATCGCTCCTGCATGGCCCCATTCGAATCAATAAAGGACAGTATAGGTGTGTTAGTCCGGGGGGTCTGCTTGGGTTAATTTATCCCATCAAAGAGGTTAGTAGGATAATTCACAGGGCCACCAGCGTGGCAGTACTGCTTCTGACGCGACTGGAACTTGTCATTGTGCAGAACTCTGTCTTCTCGGGGGTGAGCTAGGATTTTACGTATTTTACAGGGATAACTGAGCAAGCAATGCATGTATTATGAGAACCTTTGTTGTGAAAATCAAGGGCAGACTATAAATAAACGTAATTTCTGTGTAAAGATCAAAGAATTGTGTTTATTCAGTCCTCTGTTATTTCATCGGTTGTATGTGGTCCAAGAGGACATTTTGAATAAAGTAATTGAATCTTGCCTCAGTTGTTTCTCTCATTTAATTCACAACACGTGAATGAGATCGTTTCCATGACTCATCACAACTGCTTCAACCGTGGTTATGGTAGGGGGACAATGCAAGTGAAAAGATGGGTTGGAAAAGTTGGTTCTGCTGTTAACCTTTTCAGTTTATGGTCACACTGCCAATGTGCATGTAACAGCCTGCAACTAGGCAGGATGAAATTGTAAGCAAATAAGCCGCCTTTTTGAAATATGAAAATTAAATTGTGTATTCAATTCTGTATGCTTTTGGTCATAAGAATTCTCATTTTACTCTGACCTGTTGCAGCTTATTAGAAATAAAAGGTCCTGTGAAACTTAGACCAATGAATTAATCAAAGAATAAAGGAATAAACTGCAGTTTAAAAAAAAAATTACCGTATATCCTCAAGTGTCTTAAATATGCCGAATTGTAATAATTTTTACTGATGAACTAAACCAGCAAATACTCTTATGTTATAATTAGATTATACGCATGAAAGCAGTGTGATCATTCTAGATTACAGAACTGTTCGGTGTCCTCTGGTGAACCTAACCCAATAAATTAGGGTTCTGTTTTCCATTGGGAGAAGTAAAAGGACTGATTGTCAAGCTGCCTAATAGTAAGGTAGAAAACAGGGCAAGAAGATCAGTGTCTCTGCAAATGAATTTAAAGTCAAAATGTAAGTCTTTCCTTTGCTGGATGAGGAAGGAGTGGAGTTGGTGCATGTAGAACCAAATTACTTATATGTATGCGTACACAATGCGTGCTTTTTTATCTTGGGTAGAAGATGATTAATTCTGCTCACCTGCTAAATATTTTTGCCTATTCTAACACTGATGTTTGAATGCCTTCTGGATTACTTCATGGGAGTTGGTGGGAACGAACCGTATATAAACCACAGGTACAGCAGCAACGTTGCTTGACTCTAGGATGTGCTATGGAACAGCTATGGTGTAGGAAAATAAAGGAACTCTTTGAAGAAAATTAAAAGTACTTTTCACCTACTTAAGTAGTTGGATCATTGGACCATTGCTCAGTAACTGATATCTTAGTGACATGCATATGGATGAACCATTTTTAAAATATTCACAAGAAAAATGTGCTTGTGGGTAAGAACAGCTGCTTTCATCACCATTGCAAGTTGGCTTCCTTGAGTCACGCATCACGTTTGCTCTCACGATCTACGTCTGTACAATGTTTTTGAACTCTGGGCCTTTTCCTGTCTTGTGCTTCATGGATTTGCAGACCTTCATGTCTTTTGTCCACTGCCTTGGTCTTGCACCTTGGCCTCCTTTAGTACGCTGTTAACTCCGCACCTCCCACCCGTGACTTTGGGTTCCTGCCCTCGACTCAGCTATGCTGGCTACTTGCCACGTGCTCCAGCCAAGCTGACCTTCAGCAGGTACGGAGTACTGCTGCTACTGCTTCTTGGCTTCCTGCTGGTAGAAAGAATGAGCACTAATATATCAAAGAGATTTCTTCTTTAGCATTGTTTTTCCCTCTGGCCTTTGGCACAATCTTAGCGTTCCTGGTCCATTTGCTGACCTCCTTGCAACTCTTGACAAGTAGGATTGCCTTCATGTGACGTCATACCACCTGTTTTCTAGCTTTACATCAAAATAATTTTATTTCCATTGTTTATTAACTTATCCCTGGCTCTTGGGTTTTTTTTTTTTAATATTTTAAAAATGGGGTGTGTTTGTATGCAAGGTGCTTCAAAGCATAACTAGGAGCTGTAGCATTTCTATGTTAAGGCTTAGAATAACTTTGTTCATGGCTTCAGGAAATGGAAGGGTTTGTCTTGAGCCTTCTTTTTTAAGTTAGATGCCTTATGTTCCATATTGCATTTATTCTCCTAAAAAGATAAGGTGAAACACATTATCCAGTTAGATAAACAGGGAAAGATTCTGTACAGAGTTGTATCCATGTAAATCCAGAATATATATGCCCATATGCATTTAAAGAGTATTAGCCTATAAAATATTTGTGACAAATTTCATTTTTAAAGCAAAATAATCACTTCCATTAAATATTAAAGTATAATTTTATTTCTACAAATACAGAGAAAATTACCTCTGGAACACCGAGTACTTCCTATGCAGCATTGAACTGCATGTATTTTATGTTGTACCCGTTTCACTGATGTGACTTACTGAAGGGATTTGCTTTACGGAAGTGCTCTACGTGACCAGAATAAACCAGCTTAGTTGGGCCAGAGGACTTGCATCAACTGTTAAATTGCATAAGTTGTTTGATTATTAAGGTTATAATGTCAAGCACTAAGGAAAAGAAATACCAGAATTAAGGTTGATTATGCAGCCTTTGAGGATATGCAGATAAACTAAGGTTTAGAGTCCCTGGATGGTACTGCTTCGCTTTTCACGGTGCAGAGCATAATGTGGTAACAGTCATGTTTGAAAACTATGGCTCCTGTTAACTTTATTTGAAACTATGAAACTTCTGAACATCTGATCCCAGGGTATGCTGTTGGTTACATAGAATATGGGAGGCATGCGGTCCCTGCCTGCAAACTGTACACACGTAACAGTGATTTGTTCCTGGTTATTGCGAATTTTGAGTTGAAAATCACTTGGCTCTGCACAGTGAGGGGATCAAACCTGATTATCCATCTTAGCAATCAGCTGTTGTAAACTGTTCAGCTCTTTTTTTTAATTTTTTTTTTTTTTTTCACCCCAAAGTTGCCTGCCTTGGATATTTCACACTTTTCTCCTTTGCCAGAAATAGGACGGGGATACTAGAGACATTTTCTTTGCCTATGCATGGAGATGGCATCCTCAACCTCATTTCCCCATAGGATGTCCCATCAGTTGCCCTGGTTGCTGAATCTGGCAGATGTTGAAGGCAGCTGTCATGCTCCTGATGTTGGCAGAGCGGGTTGCACGGTCCTTGGAGTCGTCTGCTGCCCGGTTCCCTCTGACAGGGTCTTCTTGCCACCAAAAGGGATAAGTCCTGCTTTCCATTGTGCTGACCAGACCCTAAGCTTTTGTCTTTTCTTCTTTCTGCATTACTGAGTGTTGGGTTCCTTGTTGGTGGTGGGTTTTTTTTTGTTCCAGTCCCACTGCCTTTTGGCATCTCCCTCCCTTGTCTCCTCATCCCCCCCACCACCCCCCCACCCCCAACTTGGCAGTTCTGCTGCGTATGAAGCAGAAATGGTGATAGCCTCTGAAATGTATGAACCCTTCTTTCTTGCCAAGTAGGTTGCTGCACAAGATACCGTCTTGATAGCAGCTGTCTTCATTTCCATTGAACTCTGGGAGAACCCAGAGACTGCTCTGATAGTCAGGCCTCCCGGGAAGCCCTTCTGCTTTCATCCTCTGCCCAGGGAAGATGAATCTCACCCACTGTCACTCTCCTGGTAGGATGCAGGGAATGTGCTCACAGCGATTCTGGCCATGCCTTTCCAGTCAGTGGATGGTGGGAGTGTGTTTTGTGAGGCAGAAGGATCTTCTGCTGTAATCTCTTCAAGAAGCCTCGTATCAAAACACTCTTCAGTTTTGCGAAGGTGGACGTGCTTTCTCTGCTGGGAGGTTAGGCGTGGGTGGGAATGGTATGGCCTGGGGCAGGGTAGTGCTGGATTCCCTAATTCCCGAGTGAGGGAGAGCTCTGGTCATACCCTCTCTATAGAGCTGTTCCCCGAGCTGGCCCCCAAGCTGGCTCTCCTGGTCTCCCCATCCTACCTGCTGTGACGTGGATAAGATAGCTTGTTTTGGCGTAGGGTACTGGGGAGGGGGACAGCTAGGCTAAGGTGCTTCCTTTCCTCTGCTGCTTCCACCTCCTCCTCTCCTCTGCCTTACGTTCTCTTCAGGGCAGATTGCCCATGTCTTAAACGTGGGCCTACGGGTGTTTGCCTTCAGCCCTCCTTTTGCGGCACGGCTCTTGAGTGCTGTCAGCGTTCGCCGTCTGTGGTCAAACCTGGTTATGATGGAACCTGTGGTTCCCTGTGGTTAGCTGTGGTCAGCTGTGGTTGTGGAGTGTTTCAGCATTCTTCCCGCACCTGCCTAATAAGAAATCCTTCATTATCAAGCCCTTCTTTTGCCTTCTTCATGAGAGGCAAGAAGGGGTTAGTGCCTGGTGGCCAGGCTTTGGGAGTACTCTTGTTGGCGTCTGTTGGTGAGAGGCTTTCGTAGCTCCAAACCAGAGGATGGGAAGTGGAAGGAGCCTCGCCAGCCCATCTGGGTCATGGTTCTGGTCTGATGACTGGAAGAGGAGGGACAAGCAGGCTTTCCCCAAACTGCCCCAGACCAAGGCTCGGTGTGCCAGGCAGCTACTCTCCCGTGGCCTCTCCTTTGCCCCAGTCCATCTTGGTTTGCCGGACTGCTGTCTGAGGGGCAAGGGGCAGGCACCGTGGACCGCTGGCTGGCAAGAGGCTGAACTTGTGTAGGCTCACTGGGCTCTCCTGGGGAAGAGGGCAGACCTGGCCACACTTGTTTCTGTAGCCAGGACCATCACCTCTGGCCTTCAGGCTCTGCGCTGGCTTCTTTACAGTGCCTGTTTCCTGGCGTGGAGCTATGCATATGGAGAAAAATATGTATATGTAGCGTGCTTCCTTCTGTACTGCAGATGTCTTCAGATCTTCTCAAATACCTGATAGCTGGTAAATTTAAGATTCTGAATGAAACAAGTTTGGTTTTTTTTTTCCAAATACTGTAACAATTTTTGTGGAGCACAAATAAACTTAGGCAAGCCCCCCTCCCCCATTTGCCCTGTCTGACTAGATTTTCACAGGGACAGCGGGTTTAATTCTTGTCATAAGGGCCTTGCTTGCCAAATTAAAGGTTCTGTCCCAGGGAATAGGAGAAGTCAAGCAGTTGAAAGAAAAAGAGTCTAAAATTTTGCATATAGAGAAAGAACCCCCTGCATTTCTTCGGCTACTTCTGCAGAAATAGCAAGACCATTTTGGCTGTTGGACACCAGCACAGGTTGCCCGGAGAGGTTGTGGTGTCTCCGTTCTTGGAGATACTAAAAACCCAGGTGGCCATGGTCCTGGGCAACCTGTTCCAGGTGACCCTGCCTGAGCAGGGGGGTGGACTAGGTAGTCTGCAGGGGTGCCTTCCAGCCTCAGCCATTCCATGCCTGAAACTTTCAGAAAAAGCTCATCTTGAGATGGGCAGTCTTGATACAGTGATGAGTGAAGTAAAAAATAATTTAAGATAAATTCATTTAATGGGAAGTGTAGAGCACACTTTACAAATAAGCCGGTCTGCCAGGCTTGCCCATAATAAATTCAGGGGAGTCATTATTATAAATTCGTATGAAAATAACAGAGAGCAAATGTTACTACTGTCTACACAAACAACTTAAGCTGCTCTGTAACTTTAAAAAGTGCCCTAAATGCAATTTCCATGCACACATCAAAGTTGTGAACTTACTTAAAACTTAGGACCAGAATTTGCACTCTCGCCTTTGCGCGTAAGGGGCCAGTGCTCAGGATCATTGCCTTTGATCCTGTACAAGGAGACATACGGGCATGAAAAGTAGCCAGGACTAGGAGTTTAGGAGTCATTTTCGGATCATACGTTGCTCATAGGAATGTAAGTGTAAAAAGCCAAATTTTGCATAAGCAAACTACTCTCTGAACCCTTGCCCTCCCCTCTCCCTTGACCTTTGTTACCCAGTTTGGCTCCCAGAGCTTTTCCAGAGATCCCTTTCTTGGGCTATATGTCTCTCCAGTGAGAAACCCTAGTTCTGAAAGGAAGAAAGTGGTGGAATTGCAGCCACAAAACCTGAACTCAAGCAGACAATCTTGCCTCTCCCATTACTACTACACCTACTCATGAGGCAGCCCTGTGGGGACCAGCGTGGACACTGGCTGGCGGCCAAGGCGTCTACCAGACATCTCCTTACCTTTGCTCCTAGCTCCAGCTCATCCGCAGGTGGCAGCTGAAAATTCATGCCCATAATACAAGGTCACATCAGTTTAACCTGTCTTTTGCAACAACACTGCGGGCTGCCTTTTTTTCTTACAGCTTTCTATTTCTCAATATTTTTTACATATCTTATTTCCTCAACTTGGGAGCACTAGCAGGAGGGCTTGTCAGCAATTGACCGTGGAGATAGAAGGCAAGGGGGAAGTGGATTGCTGACAGGATATTGCTCGCTGTCCAGGCAAGCATAACGTGCAACAAGACGAAAAGCTTGGACTCCCCTTTGTGATGTTGAACTCCAAGCCAAGTTAGAACTTGAGCTCAGTCTCTTCAAAACACGTCTGTGTAGATACAACCATAGTCCATTTTGATGATTGTAAGTCTGCAGCTGGATTAATTAGTTGATGGTGCAAGAAAGGTTTTTAAAGGCAGACCTGTACTGCTTATAAGTCCAGATCTACAAGATCAAATCTACAGTCAGATTTTTAAAATTTTTTTTTAATGTTTTGTTGCTAAGGGTTTCCTGATACATCATGCCTAATCTTGTCCATGTTTCTTTAGCTCTTGCTCCCTTAAATAACTTCGGGTGAGTGGAACATCCCGTACTTTTGCAAAGATCTCCTGAAGTCAGTGACGTTCGGTAGCTCTTCAGGTTTAGGACAGCAGAATTCTGCGAAGTCACGACGGTACTTGCCTCCTCCTGTCTGCTTAACTGAAGTAAGGCCTCCGAGTGGTCGAGGAGGTCCGTGCCAGAAAGCACAGTATAGGTGTGTTAGTCCGGGGGTCTGCTTGGGTTAATTTATCCCATCAAAGAGGTTAGTAGGATAATTCACGGGGCCACCAGCGTGGCAGTACTGCTTCTGACGTGACTGGAACTTGTCATTGTGCAGAACTCTGTCTTCTCGGGGGTGAGCTAGGATTTTACGTATTTTACAGGGATAACTGAGCAAGCAATGCATGTATTATGAGAACCTTTGTTGTGAAAATCAAGGGCAGACTATAAATAAACGTAATTTCTGTGTAAAGATCAAAGAATTGTGTTTATTCAGTCCTCTGTTATTTCATCGGTTGTATGTGGTCCAAGAGGACATTTTGAATAAAGTAATTGAATCTTGCCTCAGTTGTTTCTCTCATTTAATTCACAACACGTGAATGAGATCGTTTCCATGACTCATCACAACTGCTTCAACCGTGGTTATGGTAGGGGGACAATGCAAGTGAAAAGATGGGTTGGAAAAGTTGGTTCTGCTGTTAACCTTTTCAGTTTATGGTCACACTGCCAATGTGCATGTAACAGCCTGCAACTAGGCAGGATGAAATTGTAAGCAAATAAGCCGCCTTTTTGAAATATGAAAATTAAATTGTGTATTCAATTCTGTATGCTTTTGGTCATAAGAATTCTCATTTTACTCTGACCTGTTGCAGCTTATTAGAAATAAAAGGTCCTGTGAAACTTAGACCAATGAATTAATCAAAGAATAAAGGAATAAACTGCAGTTTAAAAAAAAAAATTACCGTATATCCTCAAGTGTCTTAAATATGCCAAATTGTAATAATTTTTACTGATGAACTAAACCGGCAAATACTCTTATGTTATAATTAGATTATACGCATGAAAGCAGTGTGATCATTCTAGATTACAGAACTGTTCGGTGTCCTCTGGTGAACCTAACCCAATAAATTAGGGTTCTGTTTTCCATTGGGAGAAGTAAAAGGACTGATTGTCAAGCTGCCTAATAGTAAGGTAGAAAACAGGGCAAGAAGATCAGCGTCTCTGCAAATGAATTTAAAGTCAAAATGTAAGTCTTTCCTTTGCTGGATGAGGAAGGAGTGGAGTTGGTGCATGTAGAACCAAATTACTTATATGTATGCGTACACAATGCGTGCTTTTTTATCTTGGGTAGAAGATGATTAATTCTGCTCACCTGCTAAATATTTTTGCCTATTCTAACACTGATGTTTGAATGCCTTCTGGATTACTTCATGGGAGTTGGTGGGAACGAACCGTATATAAACCACAGGTACAGCAGCAACGTTGCTTGACTCTAGGATGTGCTATGGAACAGCTATGGTGTAGGAAAATAAAGGAACTCTTTGAAGAAAATTAAAAGTACTTTTCACCTACTTAAGTAGTTGGATCATTGGACCATTGCTCAGTAACTGATATCTTAGTGACATGCATATGGATGAACCATTTTTAAAATATTCACAAGAAAAATGTGCTTGTGGGTAAGAACAGCTGCTTTCATCACCATTGCAAGTTGGCTTCCTTGAGTCACGCATCACGTTTGCTCTCACGATCTACGTCTGTACAATGTTTTTGAACTCTGGGCCTTTTCCTGTCTTGTGCTTCATGGATTTGCAGACCTTCATGTCTTTTGTCCACTGCCTTGGTCTTGCACCTTGGCCTCCTTTAGTACGCTGTTAACTCCGCACCTCCCACCCGTGACTTTGGGTTCCTGCCCTCGACTCAGCTATGCTGGCTACTTGCCACGTGCTCCAGCCAAGCTGACCTTCAGCAGGTACGGAGTACTGCTGCTACTGCTTCTTGGCTTCCTGCTGGTAGAAAGAATGAGCACTAATATATCAAAGAGATTTCTTCTTTAGCATTGTTTTTCCCTCTGGCCTTTGGCACAATCTTAGCGTTCCTGGTCCATTTGCTGACCTCCTTGCAACTCTTGACAAGTAGGATTGCCTTCATGTGACGTCATACCACCTGTTTTCTAGCTTTACATCAAAATAATTTTATTTCCATTGTTTATTAACTTATCCCTGGCTCTTGGGTTTTTTTTTTTAATATTTTAAAAATGGGGTGTGTTTGTATGCAAGGTGCTTCAAAGCATAACTAGGAGCTGTAGCATTTCTATGTTAAGGCTTAGAATAACTTTGTTCATGGCTTCAGGAAATGGAAGGGTTTGTCTTGAGCCTTCTTTTTTAAGTTAGATGCCTTATGTTCCATATTGCATTTATCCTCCTAAAAAGATAAGGTGAAACACATTATCCAGTTAGATAAACAGGGAAAGATTCTGTACAGAGTTGTATCCATGTAAATCCAGAATATATATGCCCATATGCATTTAAAGAGTATTAGCCTATAAAATATTTGTGACAAATTTCATTTTTAAAGCAAAATAATCACTTCCATTAAATATTAAAGTATAATTTTATTTCTACAAATACAGAGAAAATTACCTCTGGAACACCGAGTACTTCCTATGCAGCATTGAACTGCATGTATTTTATGTTGTACCCGTTTCACTGATGTGACTTACTGAAGGGATTTGCTTTACGGAAGTGTTCTACGTGACCAGAATAAACCAGCTTAGTTGGGCCAGAGGACTTGCATCAACTGTTAAATTGCATAAGTTGTTTGATTATTAAGGTTATAATGTCAAGCACTAAGGAAAAGAAATACCAGAATTAAGGTTGATTATGCAGCCTTTGAGGATATGCAGATAAACTAAGGTTTAGAGTCCCTGGATGGTACTGCTTCGCTTTTCACGGTGCAGAGCATAATGTGGTAACAGTCATGTTTGAAAACTATGGCTCCTGTTAACTTTATTTGAAACTATGAAACTTCTGAACATCTGATCCCAGGGTATGCTGTTGGTTACATAGAATATGGGAGGCATGCGGTCCCTGCCTGCAAACTGTACACACGTAACAGTGATTTGTTCCTGGTTATTGCGAATTTTGAGTTGAAAATCACTTGGCTCTGCACAGTGAGGGGATCAAACCTGATTATCCATCTTAGCAATCAGCTGTTGTAAACTGTTCAGCTCTTTTTTTTAATTTTTTTTTTTTTTTTCACCCCAAAGTTGCCTGCCTTGGATATTTCACACTTTTCTCCTTTGCCAGAAATAGGACGGGGATACTAGAGACATTTTCTTTGCCTATGCATGGAGATGGCATCCTCAACCTCATTTCCCCATAGGATGTCCCATCAGTTGCCCTGGTTGCTGAATCTGGCAGATGTTGAAGGCAGCTGTCATGCTCCTGATGTTGGCAGAGCGGGTTGCACGGTCCTTGGAGTCGTCTGCTGCCCGGTTCCCTCTGACAGGGTCTTCTTGCCACCAAAAGGGATAAGTCCTGCTTTCCATTGTGCTGACCAGACCCTAAGCTTTTGTCTTTTCTTCTTTCTGCATTACTGAGTGTTGGGTTCCTTGTTGGTGGTGGGTTTTTTTTTGTTCCAGTCCCACTGCCTTTTGGCATCTCCCTCCCTTGTCTCCTCCTCCCCCCCACCACCCCCCCACCCCCAACTTGGCAGTTCTGCTGCGTATGAAGCAGAAATGGTGATAGCCTCTGAAATGTATGAACCCTTCTTTCTTGCCAAGTAGGTTGCTGCACAAGATACCGTCTTGATAGCAGCTGTCTTCATTTCCATTGAACTCTGGGAGAACCCAGAGACTGCTCTGATAGTCAGGCCTCCCGGGAAGCCCTTTTGCTTTCATCCTCTGCCCAGGGAAGATGAATCTCACCCACTGTCACTCTCCTGGTAGGATGCAGGGAATGTGCTCACAGCGATTCTGGCCATGCCTTTCCAGTCAGTGGATGGTGGGAGTGTGTTTTGTGAGGCAGAAGGATCTTCTGCTGTAATCTCTTCAAGAAGCCTCGTATCAAAACACTCTTCAGTTTTGCGAAGGTGGACGTGCTTTCTCTGCTGGGAGGTTAGGCGTGGGTGGGAATGGTATGGCCTGGGGCAGGGTAGTGCTGGATTCCCTAATTCCCGAGTGAGGGAGAGCTCTGGTCATACCCTCTCTATAGAGCTGTTCCCCGAGCTGGCCCCCAAGCTGGCTCTCCTGGTCTCCCCATCCTACCTGCTGTGACGTGGATAAGATAGCTTGTTTTGGCGTAGGGTACTGGGGAGGGGGACAGCTAGGCTAAGGTGCTTCCTTTCCTCTGCTGCTTCCACCTCCTCCTCTCCTCTGCCTTACGTTCTCTTCAGGGCAGATTGCCCATGTCTTAAACGTGGGCCTACGGGTGTTTGCCTTCAGCCCTCCTTTTGCGGCACGGCTCTTGAGTGCTGTCAGCGTTCGCCGTCTGTGGTCAAACCTGGTTATGATGGAACCTGTGGTTCCCTGTGGTTAGCTGTGGTCAGCTGTGGTTGTGGAGTGTTTCAGCATTCTTCCCGCACCTGCCTAATAAGAAATCCTTCATTATCAAGCCCTTCTTTTGCCTTCTTCATGAGAGGCAAGAAGGGGTTAGTGCCTGGTGGCCAGGCTTTGGGAGTACTCTTGTTGGCGTCTGTTGGTGAGAGGCTTTCGTAGCTCCAAACCAGAGGACGGGAAGTGGAAGGAGCCTCGCCAGCCCATCTGGGTCATGGTTCTGGTCTGATGACTGGAAGAGGAGGGACAAGCAGGCTTTCCCCAAACTGCCCCAGACCAAGGCTCGGTGTGCCAGGCAGCTACTCTCCCGTGGCCTCTCCTTTGCCCCAGTCCATCTTGGTTTGCCGGACTGCTGTCTGACGGGCAAGGGGCAGGCACCGTGGACCGCTGGCTGGCAAGAGGCTGAACTTGTGTAGGCTCACTGGGCTCTCCTGGGGAAGAGGGCAGACCTGGCCACACTTGTTTCTGTAGCCAGGACCATCACCTCTGGCCTTCAGGCTCTGCGCTGGCTTCTTTACAGTGCCTGTTTCCTGGCGTGGAGCTATGCATATGGAGAAAAATATGTATATGTAGCGTGCTTCCTTCTGTACTGCAGATGTCTTCAGATCTTCTCAAATACCTGATAGCTAGTAAATTTAAGATTCTGAATGAAACAAGTTTGGTTTTTTTTTTCCAAATACTGTAACAATTTTTGTGGAGCACAAATAAACTTAGGCAAGCCCCCCTCCCCCATTTGCCCTGTCTGACTAGATTTTCACAGGGACAGCGGGTTTAATTCTTGTCATAAGGGCCTTGCTTGCCAAATTAAAGGTTCTGTCCCAGGGAATAGGAGAAGTCAAGCAGTTGAAAGAAAAAGAGTCTAAAATTTTGCATATAGAAAAAGAACCCCCTGCATTTCTTTGGCTATTTCTGCAGAAATAGCAAGACCATTTTGGCTGTTGGACACCAGCACAGGTTGCCCGGAGAGGTTGTGGTGTCTCCGTTCTTGGAGATACTAAAAACCCAGGTGGCCATGGTCCTGGGCAACCTGTTCCAGGTGACCCTGCCTGAGCAGGGGGGTGGACTAGGTAGTCTGCAGGGGTGCCTTCCAGCCTCAGCCATTCCATGCCTGAAACTTTCAGAAAAAGCTCATCTTGAGATGGGCAGTCTTGATACAGTGATGAGTGAAGTAAAAAATAATTTAAGATAAATTCATTTAATGGGAAGTGTAGAGCACACTTTACAAATAAGCCGGTCTGCCAGGCTTGCCCATAATAAATTCAGGGGAGTCATTATTATAAATTCGTATGAAAATAACAGAGAGCAAATGTTACTACTGTCTACACAAACAACTTAAGCTGCTCTGTAACTTTAAAAAGTGCCCTAAATGCAATTTCCATGCACACATCAAAGTTGTGAACTTACTTAAAACTTAGGACCAGAATTTGCACTCTCGCCTTTGCGCGTAAGGGGCCAGTGCTCAGGATCATTGCCTTTGATCCTGTACAAGGAGACATACGGGCATGAAAAGTAGCCAGGACTAGGAGTTTAGGAGTCATTTTCGGATCATACGTTGCTCATAGGAATGTAAGTGTAAAAAGCCAAATTTTGCATAAGCAAACTACTCTCTGAACCCTTGCCCTCCCCTCTCCCTTGACCTTTGTTACCCAGTTTGGCTCCCAGAGCTTTTCCAGAGATCCCTTTCTTGGGCTATATGTCTCTCCAGTGAGAAACCCTAGTTCTGAAAGGAAGAAAGTGGTGGAATTGCAGCCACAAAACCTGAACTCAAGCAGACAATCTTGCCTCTCCCATTACTACTACACCTACTCATGAGGCAGCCCTGTGGGGACCAGCGTGGACACTGGCTGGCGGCCAAGGCGTCTACCAGACATCTCCTTACCTTTGCTCCTAGCTCCAGCTCATCCGCAGGTGGCAGCTGAAAATTCATGCCCATAATACAAGGTCACATCAGTTTAACCTGTCTTTTGCAACAACACTGCGGGCTGCCTTTTTTTCTTACAGCTTTCTATTTCTCAATATTTTTTACATATCTTATTTCCTCAACTTGGGAGCACTAGCAGGAGGGCTTGTCAGCAATTGACCGTGGAGATAGAAGGCAAGGGGGAAGTGGATTGCTGACAGGATATTGCTCGCTGTCCAGGCAAGCATAACGTGCAACAAGACGAAAAGCTTGGACTCCCCTTTGTGATGTTGAACTCCAAGCCAAGTTAGAACTTGAGCTCAGTCTCTTCAAAACACGTCTGTGTAGATACAGCCATAGTCCATTTTGATGATTGTAAGTCTGCAGCTGGATTAATTAGTTGATGGTGCAAGAAAGGTTTTTAAAGGCAGACCTGTACTGCTTATAAGTCCAGATCTACAAGATCAAATCTACAGTCAGATTTTTAAAATTTTTTTTTAATGTTTTGTTGCTAAGGGTTTCCTGATACATCATGCCTAATCTTGTCCATGTTTCTTTAGCTCTTGCTCCCTTAAATAACTTCGGGTGAGTGGAACATCCCGTACTTTTGCAAAGATCTCCTGAAGTCAGTGAAAGCCATTTGTGAACATGGGCAGCTGGAAGAAGCAAATGCATTTGTGTGCCCTGCACAGTCGTAAGCCAGTCTGTGTTTGGGAAATGAGAGTAGCGTAGTATTACTGTGTTTGCTTTGGACAGGAATCGAATCTAAAAGAGCTTGAAACAATTGCAAATTAGGATTGTGAAAACCTCAATGTAATTTTTTTCTGCTTTAAGAGAAAAAGTATTTAAACCCAGAAAGAGCGATAACGCAGGATGAATTGGAGAGATTCACCTTGGCAGATGTCGCAAGGCATGGGACAGAATAGGACTAAGCTTTACCTACTGCTGTGTGAAGGTTAAGAGCTGCAGCCTCTGTTAGGAGATCCAAATTTCACAACACTCGGGTGATGGTGTAACAGGAGGAAGGGTGTGGGCAAAACTACACAGTGACATGAGTAATTCAAGACCTCACCTGTTTTCCCATCTGGAGAGCAGGGCTAAGTGGGGAAAGCAGATGGGCAGATCAGAACTTACAGTTTACACGCTTACTTTTGCTGAGCTTATCTGTATTGAGGATAATCTTTGGGGATTCATGTTTGTTGCATGCTTTTTGCGTTTCTGGATGGATGTTTTTTTAATTGAGTCAGACAAAATGATGTCTGGTGTTACTCCTTTTATATATGGTACCAGAACAGCAAATCTGAGCTACTAGGATATAGCCAGCAGATGCCAGCAGTCTTTGTGATGCTTTACTGTTAATATACTTAGGATGTGTTTTCTTCAACGTGTTCCTAGCAGTGAACAAGCTACCTTTTTAATAATATGAAAGGGGTGGAACTGCCGTCTTGTTTCCATGTGAAAAACTCTCGGTGGGTATCAAAGGCAGATTATGACCTCAAGTAGTGCCCAGAAGTGATATGTCAGGAAAAAAAAAGCTATGATCCCCACAATGATTTTTTTTTAATTCGGTCAATATTATGCATTTTTAATAAACACACATCTTCCTGCAATGCTTGAAATCAGGACGCCAGAATTAAATTTAGTATAAGTATAAGCTGAGATTGGCTTCAGTAGTTATTACTGCCTGAGAAATGAGAAAGGCAAGAATAAAGGTAGGTGATACAAGCTTAATATTTTCCAAAGTTCAACAGTTTTGTGAGCAAAATGATCTGCCTACCCAGAAGTGATATGTCAGGAAAAAAAAAGCTATGATCCCCACAATGATTTTTTTTTAATTCGGTCAATATTATGCATTTTTAATAAACACACATCTTCCTGCAATGCTTGAAATCAGGACGCCAGAATTAAATTTAGTATAAGCTGAGATTGGCTTCAGTAGTTATTACTGCCTGAGAAATGAGAAAGGCAAGAATAAAGGTAGGTGATACAAGCTTAATATTTTCCAAAGTTCAACAGTTTTGTGAGCAAAATGATCTGCCTACAGTCTTTTTAAGATACAAATAATTTTATCTCCAGTAGGAAATACGGAATCAGCATACCCAGCCATCTGCATCTGTATATGTCAAGCCTAATATCTAGATTTAGGAATTAAATTTATATCGTGCTCTGGTTTGTTTTTCTTCAGACTTTTGCCATGTCACTTGTGCATTCTGATGTAATGCGGCATCTCATTGGTGAATTTTGTTGTATTTCTTTTTTACTGATATCTTTATGAAAGACTTGGCAAAAGTTTGTAAAAACTCAGTATAAGAGTCCTTATACCTCTATATGTCAGTTAGCCTGTGGTATTAATATTTAAAGCAAGTAATGCTCTTCCCTTTTTAATCCAGGCTAGCGTCTTCTAATCAATATTATGTAGTTCAACAAATATAACAAAACCTACCAAATTAAGATGCTGTACTCTTTTGTTACCTCTGGATCTGCAGCATAGCACATATCTTTGTATTTTTTGATCATTTTTTTAGATCAGTAGCTGAATTTCTGGCAGCAAATGCATTATATTTTTGAGTCAATAAATTTTACTTTCTGCCAACACTAATCTTCAAGTTACGTTTCTGCTAAATTACCCACTGTTAATTAAGAATAATTTTATCGCTTTGGTTAACATAAGAAATTGGGACATTATTAGGGTGTTGGCCTTGATGTTTCCATAACAGGTTAGCTGCTTTGATCTGGCTGTGTTGACAGTAAAATTGGGTCTTCTGCTTGGACGTGTAGGAGAAATACGTGTTTGGTTAGACCGTTATCACGTTGGAGGAAGTAACTAGAATCGGTAAAGCAAAACCAGGCACAGCAATAATAAAAAAAGAGCAAAAAAATTAAGCAATACAGGGTCATGCAGAACACCGTCACTTTGCTGATACAATTTATGGCTGTAAACAGAGGTCATGACATCACTCCGCCGCAATCCCGGCTCTTCTCAGCTTTGTACCATTTTCCTATGGCTCATACAGGACCAGTCCCAGAACACTGTGTTCCCTTTTGTGTACCCCTCGTCATTTGTTATTTCTTCTAACTGGAAGAGCTTAAACAGAAGAGAGCTCAGGGAGGAGTTGGAAAAATAATAGAGGGAGTGAGGGGAAAATGACATTAGCAAAGACTGCAAGGTGCCTGCGTACGTATGTTGGGGACATGTGCCTAAATTGCCTGAAAGTGGCTGTAAAGGGTAACTATAAGAAGTGAAAGTGGGTGGTTTTTTTAACTTTAACAAAGGGTTCCCCATTGGAAGGGATGGATCTAAGGCTTTGGTCTCTGTGTGATGGCGTTACTCCTTGGAAGCGATCAGTAGGAATAGAAGTTGGGTAAAGCACCGGCAGCTGTGTAATACGGAATGATACAAGATTGGTAGGGCGAGTCCCCTCTTGTGTGAGCATTTTTGGTATCTGTGACATGTTCTGGGTTTGAACACTAAATAATGCCTTTGACCTGATTTAACTCTAGTATAACAACATTGAGAATATGGACCGTTTACATCATGAAAAGAAAAAAGGCAAATACTCACATTTAAGTATTTCCTATTTTAGTGTAATATTTTTCTTAATTAAACATTTTCAATAATGTAAAGCAGAATACAGCAAAAATAGGATTCTGTTGTATTTGCCTAATGTAGGCGTATATAATCCTGTGAGTGCCATGTGGCATTTTAGATTTTATTCCATTTTGCCTTTAAGCTTCAGATTGGCAGTTAAAGTGCCCTAAGGGGTCTTTATTCTAGTTGAAGTGTTCCGGTTGCACTCATCTTTTCTTCCTTTTCCTTTTCTTTATGGCAGCGTGTTAAGTTTTGAGGATTGTTGGGGAAGAAGTGCCATCTCTTCTATTACAATCATTGGCTGCTAAGGCTACTCTGTGCCTTTTCAGTGATCTTAACAGTCATCAGTCAGCCAAAAAATGAGGAGGACCTCGTAGAATTGCAGGTTACGTGTACATGTGACCCTGATTCAGAAGTCTAAGTGTCTGTAATTTAAGAAACTTGTAGGACAGGTTGTGTGGTTGGCCATCTCACCAGCTGTCTGGTTCTTCTCGAAAAAATGCTATTTAAAATGTTAGGACAATTTTTTAGAATCCTGTGGCTTAAAGTCATGTAATCTCAAAAAACCTGGGCTGTGAATAACTACGTGGAGGTTGTAGATTGGTCAAAGCACAAGAGATTACGTTTCAAGACCAATATGCTAGGAGAAATACACAGGGAAGAAAGGGAAAAAGCACCCCTGTCTCCGTGTCAGAGTTAGTGGGTTTGGTATATGTTCCCCTAGTTGCTTGGTACCCCAGCTGGGCAGCCCTCCCCGAAAAGTGGTGGCTGTACCCAGCCTTGAACGGAGGTGTCATGGTAAAACTTCATTGCTCTTCGCAATTTCCCAAAGAAATGTAACATGACTATTTCATCCTCATGAAATTTTCAAGTATGTCCTGGCTTCCTTAATTTCAGAATGCAGCGTGTCAAGAGCAATGGTCCTAACATTTGGACCACATCCATTTCAACTTCCAATCTAGATCTTTTTCTAACACAGCAGTGTTCACAAAGAAGGCAGGTTGGGCGCATGGCTTTTCCTCTCATCGTATAATTCCTTATTGTCCTTAAATTTGATTGTCCTTAAATTTTTTTATTTTTTTTTTTTAGAGTCCAGGTTGCTCTGCTTTGGTCCATACAAGTAAACATTTCAGAAGGTTATAAGAAGAGGGGCATTTACAGTAGAGTGTGTTTATGGTCTTGCTGTCACTCCAGAGCCACCACTTTCAGCTGCTGAGATGTCGCAAGGATCGCTAGCTTCAGCTTAATTTTTCTTTTAAAACTGCTGATGAGCTTCGCAGGTGTCTGGGAGGCTGTGCAGAATGGCTGGGGCGAACTGTTGGAGGCAACGTCCTCACAGACAAAAGGTGCTTTAAATGGACACGATACAAGCGTATTTTTCATAATCTTCATTCTCCTTTCGTACTCCCCAGAGGAACTTTTGCAGCCTGGTGGTGGACTTAAAAACATATAAGGTAGCACTGGAAATAAGATGCGTATGGAAGTAGCAGTAATGAAGGGGAGAGTATTCCACCACAGCCAGCATTTGTCTGGAGACAAATTCCCCAGGAGTAAATTCTCCCAGTGCTGGGAAGCCATCTGATAACGCAGTGTGAAAATGAGCGGTTTACCTGCGCCTTATAATCGCAGCGGCAGGTTTGCGGTGCTGCTTCCCCTCCCGATCGCCCGTACGTAGCGTTTCGGCAGTCTGCGTCGCCTGTGAGCGCGGTGCCGTAGCCCATCAAGAATGACAGAAGTGCCGTGGCGTGTTTGTGCTGTGGCATCCGAATAAAAATCCTGCTTCCATTTGTTCCTGCCTATCTTTAAGATTGCATTGATCTGTTTGTGTGTCTGTAAATGGTGCTTTACAGACGTAGGAAAAGAGATACGGTCTTTCCAAGATCTCCTAACACGATTTTTATGGAATCGTGGCTATTTTCTATAGCTTTTCTAATTTTTAACACTTTATTAGGAAAAAATAAACGCAAGTGATTCAGTTTTCAGTGCTGTCTGTTTACCCATGTTAGAAATTATTCTTTAACTCCGTGTGTTTGCTTTTTTAAGGATATCATGACTCATTATTTACTCATGGGTAATCATCTTTAGTAAACAGTGCATCTTGTGAGAGCTAATACAGAGCTTCGTGTGTATCAGAGAGAGACCCTTTGCTGCAAAAGCTCCTGCCAGCTGTCACCCCCACGGCTAATATCACCTCATAATACAGAGCTAGTTACAAAATACCCCAAAATACCATCTTTAGAGAGGCAGGAAAGCTTGCAAATAAACCAGAACTCAGTAACAGTTATGACTTCAGGGCTGCAGCAAAATATATTCGGGCGTATAAAAAATACTACAGATCTGTATTTGGTATCTGATCTCTTACTACTATCTTTGGTTGGTATTTTATACTTTTTCAATTAATGAAAGCAAAAAAAAAAATGGCATAAAATGATTTAATCCTGCCCTTTTTCTGTTATGAGGAGGAAATATACTTTGTCTCTGCTACCAGGTACTTTCCTTAAAACGATATTCTAGGTTTAGGTTTTGCATCATTCCCTGGCTGACTAAGCGATGATTCTCTCGTTTTGTCTCCTGTCTAGAAAAGAAGTGAAAAGATTTAGCTGATGAATTTTTCATACAGACTACGGAGGTGCTGTTTGGGGCCGAACACTGTCCTCAGTTACAAGTCGGTGTCGCTGGTTAGCCCTCTGAGCCACTAGCAGCCTTGTGAATGTATTCCAGCATAGTACCGAGACTTAAATGTTTTGTTTCTATCGTGCATATGGGGCTAAGAATTAAGCAGATGATAGATAAACTGATTATAAAAATAGATAGGAAATAGAGGTTCATTTTCCAGTCCAACATGCTGCTGCCAGTACTTGAAGCAAGAGTAAAACCATTACTCACTGCCCTGCGGGTGCTGCACCCTGCAATGAATGAGTACCATATTTTTAAATACCTCGTAACACCATGAAAAACTGAAGTTGAAGCAGAAGTTCACATCTTAATTAGTGAAACTGCCTTTTTCTTCTGCGGTGCTGCCAGCCAGAAAATCTGATTATATTTTAAACTTTCCAAAACGGACTTTGCCTTTTTTACTTCTTAGGATCTGTCTGTGAAGCCCAAGAGCGAGGAAAGGTGTAGTACAGGAGGCAGCTTCACGTGCCTTCGTCGACGGGCTTCAGGTTGGTAACATCCCTCCCAAGTTTTACTTTCAGGGCGGCCCTTACCCCTGTATTCTTTCAGCCTCCAAGATTTTCTGTACTTTGAAGTTAAAAACCAAGTTAACCTTTGCCCAAGAATTTCAAAACCACCTGATAGAAAGCCCTTCCCTTTCTGCTGCCTGATAAACGAAAACCTCTCCTCTGCTCATAGGACTCAAACCTCCTCTGTAGAGAAGACCCAAGGCTTTATTAATTCTGAGTTGCAGTTTTTATGGATAATGCTTTGTAGGAGGAGGCATCCCCATTAAGTATTTGAAACTTTTCCTTGCTTTTTAACCTGGAGAATAGAAAAACTGGGCAAAAACAATTAGAGGGAAAAGCGTTAGTAGTGTTACCGTGATGTGAGTACCTTACCCACAGCTGGGGTCTGCCAGGTAAATACGAGGTTGCTCTCAGCCTTAGTAGCTTGAGACCTGTCTGAAATAGAAGAAGCAAGCAAACACAAGGAAAATTAAATGGAATACAGCACACCCACCCCCACCCACCCCCCCCACATCCCCCCATGTTTTTTGTGCTGTAACGATGAAAAAAAAATTCCCTTTGCGCTGAGACAGCTTCGGGTTGTTTTTTCCCATTGCTTCTCATTCAGCAGCCATTTTCTGAAAAAGGGCGGAGGGCATCAGCCGTTGCTGGTTTCATATTCCTCTCCAGCCGGTGGGTATAGGCAGTCTTCTCAGCCCCTGTCCAAAATCTCAATGGAAGACGGAGAGCGTTATCTGGTACCGGGTAGATGGTATATTTTATATTTGAAATTCCGTGCATGAGCTCCCTGCATGAGCATCATGAAGTTTCCGAGTGAGTTTCTTAGTGGTTTCACAGACTTCTGTCCTCCTTGTGCAACATTTTTCCAGACCGTCTGCCGATCCTGTCGGCGAGGACCTCACTGTGCTCTGCACTATATCTGGGGGGGAAGGGGGTTATGTCAGGGGAGATTTGGGCATCTGTACCACCTCAGCCAGCCAGCCCAGGGTGCTCAGTGAGCTGGCACAGCGGCTGCTGCTGCCTTACATCCACCTCGGTGTTCCGGCCAGAAGGCTTCCCGCCGAGGTGGCTGTCCATTGGATGCAGGCAGCGGCATCAGCGGCGTGGTTCAGCACGTGTGCATGGGTCTTGGAGAGAGAGAGAGGGAGATTTCCAGGCTGCATCCCAGTCTGCAGAGCTGGTCGAGTGGTCGGCATCTTCTCTTGCACCCGTAGGTAGCCTGGCAAGCTCTGCCGCGCCGTCTGCGCTTATATGCTGTATGCTCACGCCTTGGACTGGGAAAGTCAGGGATTTCTGCTTGTGGTCCGGCTTTAAAAGCATCAGAGTAGGACATATTTAGTGCCCCTGTGGGAGGTGAATGTACCTGGAAGGGACATTCTGTCTAATGCAGGCAGCGTTGTTTATTGTGGGATAGATGGTGTGGGAAGGCAGGCGTGACGCGAACTATCTGTTCCTATCAGGGTAACGCAGGGTAGGTCTTTTAAGAGAAATCATAAACATGTTTGGCGTATATACACGGTAAAGTGTCTCCTGTAAGACTCATTCTTCCAGTGTTGCCTAATCAATTTGGTACGTTGTTTTTGAAGGTTTGATTTCTTTTATGGCTTGCGTCTCCTTCTGGTGCTCAGATGTCTGGCTGATGAGGTCTTTTGATGCTACGGGCTGTATTTATAGCCCTTATGAACTTGTCTTGCAAAATCACTAGATTTTAATCACTCACTCCTTTGAGTACTGAATCCTAAATATTCAGACTTGTTGGCACTTAGCTTTATTTGTCTGTCAAAATACATCAAAAACAAGTCAGTCTATCGGAGCTGGCTATCTCGGAAGGGTTAGGATTAAGGTATCGGCTTTACCCAGCGGCAGCACTGAGGTGAGGAACAGTAGGTAGATGGACAGAAAGGTTGGGTAAGAATTAACTATTAATATAAGTATCTTGGAGTTATAAACTGATGTTTTACCAGAGCAGGTCTGTCATTACCTGCTTTGCTCTCTCTGCGGGCAGTTCCTGATCTCGCCAAGTCTGCTGCTGAATGCCATTTTGAAAGCCTTTTCAAGGATAATCGCTGCCACAGAGGTAGATGTTCTCACGTTCTGTAGGATGCCTGGGCCATACAAATGGGGATACCTCCAACTGCCCATTTCTTTGCTTTTTCACTCTTTTCCTAAAATTAGGAATTTTACCAGTGTCATTCCCTAACCCCTCTTTTCCTAACTTCTTCATTCCTGAAATTAGGAAAAGAGGGGTTAGGGGTTAGGGAATGACGCTGGTAAAATGGATTGACCGTCCTTGATTCCTGAAATTAGGAAAAGAGGGGTTAGGGAATGGCACTGGTAAAACGGATGACCGTCCTTGATTTTTGAAATCCCAGCTTTTCTTTGTGGAATTCCCTGGATTTTTCTTTACCCTTTAAGTTATTTTCTGTAGAGAGTTAAACTTCTCAGAGAGGTTGTTAGACATAGAATATGAGCCGTGCTAATTAAACAAATAACAGTTCCTACTGAAGCCTGTCTGAATTGATGTCTGCCTGGCAGCACAGAGACAGAATGGAAGAAAATGGGAATTTTAGAAGGAATCTCAAGAATCTGATAATTCACCCCTCTTCTGCTACTAAAATATCTTAAAAATGGAGAGAAAGCTGATGAGGCATTGTGTTGGAAGATAGGCAATAATATACCATATAAAAGCAAAAGTTTAGTTTTCGGCTTACATAATAGGGGAAATCTGTCACTGCAGATTATACGAGTTGCACTAAATGCTTGTCTATTAAAAGCAATTTGAGTTTTTTTCCTGCTGTGCTGGCATACAGAGCTGCTGTCTTGCATGCCGCAGTGTTAAACCAACACGATTTCAGCTACACTGAAATTTTTTTTTTTTTTCCCCAAAAAGTCTATGTCTGTCAGTCACTTTTACAGAACTTGCTAGGAATTATGAATATAAAAGCTGTGTGAGAAGGAAGCGGGCTGCTGTCCCACCGCTCTCTGCTTTCCAGTGTCTTTTCACATGAACGCAGGATTTTGTGCTGTGCAACCGTACGTAAATTCAAGGCAAAGCAGAATTTAAGAGTTTCGAAATGTCAATTCTTCAAGCCTTGCGCGGGGCAAACTCCTGCTTACGATAGTTTTGCTGGGTACATTTTTGGGGATTTTGACCCTTAGCATTTATATTCAGTGGTAGAAACATGATCTGCTTGGTTTGAACTCCGAGAGGCAGAGTGCTTGAAACGGGCTGATGTGGCATACATACCACCGCGTCGAAAAAGTAGACAAGCTTTCGTTATCGCTATTTTGATTTTCCGTGTAAAATACAGACAGAAGTTGTCTAATTCGTGAGAAATCTAAAATAAGATTCCCTCCCCACCCCCTTTAAGAAAGGGGCTTATTTTTGTGGGGTTTGTTTTTGGTTTTGTTTTTTTTTAACCTGTCAGTTGAGCATCTTTGCTGTGGTGTTTTGTTTTGTTTTGTTTTAGGAAAGAAACCAACCAAAGTGGGCTTTTCATTTTCTCCAAATTGTGGTGCTACTCTGATAATAGTCAAGGAATTTATTTTTTGCTGCGTTTTGATACTAGATACAGGATCTTAAATTTTCAAATGTGACTCGTGATTTGGCATAAGGACATTTTGGAGTGCATAACCTAAACCATCTGAAAGATGGTATTTAATTCTTACTGGAAACGAGGTTCCGTAAAAGACGTTTTGGTTTGTCAGCGAAATGCCCAGGCATCCAAAATCACCACTCGTGTGTGCAAACGTAGCTTATGAGATTTCCTTTCAGGCTGTGACTGAAAGCTTTTCACAATTTGAAACAGTTAGAAGATTAAAAGCAAACAAGTTTTTGCATCTATCTGTAATTACATAATGCAGTGCGATGCGATGTTATTATCATTTATGATATAATTTATTATAAAACAGTTGCGTTATTGGCTGGGTTCTTGCAAAGGGAGGGCAAGCAGGACTAACTGATGGCTAGACAGCGTGTTGGATTTTGCTAATTTGTATACTACGGTCAGGCAGATGGGATAGTTGCATAGCTATAAGCTATTATGGTCTTGGTTTCCTAAAGTCTGGACAATTCTAGCTGGATAATAGGATCCTCTGCAAATTTTCTCTTTATAGTCCTTACAACACTGACTGATTTATTGGCTATTTCTCTTTTTTTGCTGTTAGTCGGTGATGGAGCTGCCTCAGACAGGTGATCAGGCAACAGCAAGCATCAGTTTGTCGGTCTGTGATTCCTCGGGGCCATAGCAGGGTTGAGTGGCCAGATGTAAAAGAAATGGGTAAATCTGACAGAGCAAAATGTAAAATCTAGCAAGGGTTCTCATGACAGCAGCACCAAAATCAAAAGCCCTGTTGAATGACAATTTATATATCGATAGGAAAAAGCAGAGTGCTGTGTTTATTCCTGCCAAGGAGACTTTTTTTCAGATTTCTGTCATCAGTAAATACCAGTGAGGATAATCTGAATCAGTACCTTGTCACCAAAATACATCTACGAAGACAGTCTGTACCCATGAGCCTGCTGGTGTGTTTCATTCCCAAACACCAGGAACGTTTTTCTCTTCACTGCTAAAACAACAGGGAAAATCATTGCACATCATAAATAAAAAGGTCTGATTTCAAATAGATGAGACTACCACAGTCATCTTTCATCACAGCATAAAATGAGAAATTAAAAAATTATTTAGCAGTTCACCATGGATGCATCCTATGGGACAGGTTTTCAGTTCGTTCTTGTTTTGAGTGAAGAAAACGGGTAGAAAACAGAAGGAAATCTAAAATGGTTTCATGAAACAGGCAGATGTTCATCAAAATAACCTGATAGTAACTGTCAGCATTTGGTGGAAGACATGTTCATAGTTAATCATTTTGATTCTTCATCTGTGAGGAAACCACAGAATATTCTGTCCAAGTTGTTAAAGATGCCATCCAAAATGCCGTCCAAGATTTTGATTAAAACAGAGTCGGCCTTTTGCACAATGAGATGTTATGGCTGGATCTAATTAACAATGAACAATTGGAGCCACGGGAGAACAAAATAAAATAATGATTCAGATAGGTTATAGAGCTTTTCCATTACATAGTCCATATGACCGATCCCAAATACAAAAGTCATAGATTATGCCTGAAATTAAAAAAAAAAAAAAACAACAAAACAATGTTGAAATATTATATGGAACAAAAGCTCTTTTGGTTTGTAAAGTGAAAAATGCAGATTTCTATGTTAATTCTGATGCATGTGAAGAAAAGAATTCCTTCCTTATAACCAGGGAGCAAAACAAGTATGAAAGCCTTTTCTGAATTAATTAGGGAAAAGAGAAAGTAGGATATTTTGTGTCTAATATTGCCTGTGGACACGGAATCATGCATCAGGGTGATCAGGCTGGAAGATGACGAACCTCTGCCTCTCTCCCGTGTTCTCTCCCGGTTGCTTCTCCGCCCCTCTTCTCTACCAGCAGGCTTTGAGCATCTCCTTCTGCTACCAGCTCTGTGCTGACATGGGAGGACAGCGGATGCGATGCTACCCGGTCCTCCCTCCTATCCCATCAGGACCTCTCAGCCCCCTGGCGCCGTGGCTGTGCTGCCTGCACCTTACACCGCTTCGCCTCTCCTCGTGCGTTCCCATCGTGCTGCCTACCTGTCTGGTTCAGGGATCTGTGCCAGAAGTCTCAGCCCAGTCTTGTTCAACTTGTTCATCAGTGTCCTGGATGAGGGGACAGAGTGTACCCTCAGCCAGTTAGCTGATGAGACAAAACTGGGAGGAGTGGCTGATATACACCGGAAGGCTGCGCTGCCATTCAGCGGGACCTGGACAGGCTGGAGAGTTGGGCAGAGAGGAACCTGATGAAATTCAACAAGGGCAGGTGTCGAGTGCTGCACCTGGGGAGGTTGAACCCCATGCACCAGTACAGGCTGGGAGCTGACCTGCTGGAAAGCAGATCTGGGCTCCCCAGTTCAAGAAAGATGAGGAACTCCTAGAAAGAGTCCAGAGAAGAGCAACTAGGATGATTAAGGGACTGGAGCATCTCCCCTATGAGGAAAGGCTGAGAGAGTTGGGCTTCTTCAGCCTGAAGAAGAGAAGACTGAGAGGGGACCTCATCAACACATATAAATATCTTAAGGGTAGAAGTCACGAGGACAGAGCCAGACTCTTTGCAGCGGTGTCCAGCGATAGGACAAGGGGCAATGGGCACAAACTGAGACATAAGAGGTTTCAGTTGAATGTGAGGAAAAACTTCTTTATTCTGAGGGTGACAGAGCACTGGAACAGGCTGCCCAGGGGGGTTGTGGAGTCTCCTTCTCTGGAGATATTCAAAGCCCGCCTGGATGAAGTCCTGTGTAACCTGCTCTAGGGGAACCTGCTTTGGCAGGGGGGTTGGACTAGATGATCTCCTGAGGTCCCTTCCAACCCTTGCCATTCTGTGATTCTGTGATAATTAAAGTATTAAAAAGTTCTGCATGGAGACCTATTACTCGGGATATTGATGTCTGTTGCATTGGATTTGGATTTCTTGTGACCATCTAATTAATCACAGTGCCTATCTCCATCAAAGCAGTTAATAATAAACTAGTGTATTTTTTGGCATATATAGCACTAGTCACTGGTTTTTTGGTGTGTTGACGAGTAACCTTAAAATTCCAATATATAACTCTGCATGCTACTGCCCACCGATAATTAATCATTTACAAAATTCAAACTATGAATCACTGATCTTACAGAAGAGGTTTAGGAAAGTAATTCCAGTTTTGTTTCCTATAGTTTCTTGACTAACAGATTCTCCCATTTCAGTTTAACAATAGGCCAGTAGGATCAAAAGGATCTCATGATAACTTTGTACAAAATGTTTTGACTTTGCGATTCCCAGCTCAGAGTTTTATTGTGAGGAGATGTAGAAATCTTCCTGACTTAACAAGAAGAGAAGTTGTGGTAGCCAGCGATAACTAAATAAAGAATGCCCACTATATTGTAAAAGAACTTCTCGGCTGGGTTCTGCTCATGGAATACATCAAAGTGAAACCTAACATCCTCTTCGGTGGGGACAGAAGTATGCTGAAGTCATCTTTGATCTTGTGTTTCTGTAGCCTTGGGACAAGCTGGCTGGGGGTTCGCTTCAGAGCATCCTCAGCCGCGGCTGCCACTGGGAATGGGTCCCCTAGGGAATGCCGTGCGGCCAGCCGGAGGTCTCTGGTGCACAGGGACTGCCTGTCCTTAGGAGGCTGCTGGTGAAACGGGAGATCCGAAATACCGGCTGCATCCACCGTGGGTTGGGGCATCCCACTCTTGTGTGTCCAGGTGCCTCCCTTGGTCAGATGGACCAGCGCAAAGGCAAGAACCTGATCTTTGCCCTCAGTGGCACGTTACTCAACTGGTGTGTTGCCATTCATGTGCCAGTGGCACTCGGTGTTGGTGGGGAGCCTGGCCTGCCGCCGGGGTGGGCTCATCGGTCGGTTGTTCTGCTCGTGCGTGGCGGTGGCTGGTGGGCACCGCAAGGCACCTGCTTTTGGTCTGTGCTCCCCTTCTGCTGCCAAGACCTGCTGCAGCTGGCACGCTTTGGCTGGTTGCTGGAGTACGTCATCTGCCTTCAGTGTGGTTTATTGCTTTGGGCTCAAAGTTTGCTCTGCTCATTTACCACTTGCTAACCGTAAAGCAGGTATATGCCACCAGCTTCAGCCTACGTAGCAGAGCTTGGCAGAGGCTGCAGGCATCCCTTAGGGTTGACACCCATTTAAAATCCCTTTGAGGGTAACGTTATAAAAGGTTCCTTAGCATAGATGGTGATAATGCTCAGAGGATTTCTTAAAAAAATTACTTTGCGTACAGTATTTCTTTTAATACATCCTTATGCATAAACCCTCTCAGTATAATTACAGCTTTGTAAATCCCCGTTATTTGTTCTCTATTTGTAACAAAGGATTTGTCTGTTGAGTTACAACTGCAAATACCTCATAAACCCGGCAGCTGAGTATTATCTGTGGTGCACTGGGGGGGAAAACAAGCAAATAGCACTGTCCTTCTAAAAATACAGAAATGTAAATGAAGCCTTTTTTTATGGAGCACCCCAAATGGGGAAAATCCCACTTTGCCCTTTCCTGCTGGTTGTGCGTTCAGCAGTTTTCAATGTGAATGATTGCAGTTTTGAATTTGAGTGCTTTGATAGATTTTTTTTTTCTGATCTCCTTTGGTAGAAGTAAACATAAAAGGCAGTTGTAACAGATTGGCTTTGATACATTACTACATAGTTACTAAACAAATGTCTAAATCTGTCAGTTCGTCTCTTAATCAGAGTTTAGCCCAATTCCACCTTTCAAAAAAACCTGGAGCTTCAGCATGCTTGACCTTAGCTCCAGAAAATAAAGCAAATACCATTCCTTAAGGCTTTTATCCTGTTAGCTTAGCCAGGAAATCTCGATTCAACATTTTGAATTTAGTCATGTAGTTGGTTAATCACTAGCAAATGATGTCATTGTCAGTAGTGGTGTTCGCCACTACCTCTCCCCAAGTGATGATGAGAAGTTAGGCAGCTGCAGAGGCTAATGAAACGTGACTGTGTTTCAGTGCCGTACGTACTGGGGCATAGGGAGACTTTTTCTGAAGCCCTTCTTGGAAATACCTCTTTCTACTTCATTGTCTTGTTTCTCATGTGGACAGCCAAACCTGCCATTTGAAAAACACTTCCCAGTGGAATTGCTGACGTGGTGATTACGCGGTGGTGTTGTACAACGCTCCTTGAAATCTTCACTGTACCGTAAATGAGAAGAAATTACTCTCCTCTCTAAGCTTGCTTTGCACTGGCTTTCAAATGGCAGATTCCCATTTTATTTATTCATAGGGTATTTTTTGTAGCTTTCAAAATGTATGCAGAGCTTAAGGATGTATTTCTTGCTCAAATCATGCTACAGTTCTGAACTGCACTGGGATGATTTACTGGAACACGGGCTATACGTGGGACTTAAATGAGGCCATGTGCTGTACAGGTAGAAAAAATAGAAGAAATAAATGTGACAAAAAAAGATCTTCAAAGTCAAAGATAAAGCAATTAATGTACTATGGACTAGTTCACTGTAATGTTGTTGTTGTTTTTTTAATTAGATGCATGTGTTAAATGTCTGCTTTCGTAGAACTTTCTTGCTTTAATTTTGGAGGGGAATTGCCATGAGCTGCATTCCAGCGTGCAGGTGTGATGGGTGTCATCTGCCATCCCAAGGAGAACGTGGCACCACCAACTTAGTTACTAGAAAAAAATATTGGGGAAAAAAATAATGTGTTCTGGATGTATCAGGAGTTGGAGGCAGCCAGGCTTCAAGCTCTGGGATGTGTTGAGTTGGGACTGGCACCTTGGAAAAGATAACATAACAAAGTCTGTCGTGTTTTATTCTGGGACTCAGTAATGACATTCACTGGCTGGGGATATTGTGCAGCAATATTTACTGTACATTCATCCTGGAGGGTACTAGCCTTTTTAATTCTGCCATCCCATAGAAGACAAACTGGGGGCAATGAAGCCAACATAATCGTTCTCATGTCAGCAGGCTGATTATAAGCAGAAAAATACGCGCTTTCTGATACAAGGTCTGAAGGTCCAAGTCTTATCTCTGCTGTAGTTTATGCTTACTCAGACATATGGACGATGATTAAAATCGGGCATCTGGTGTAAAACAGTCTGAATCTAAGGATGAAGTGTCTCGCCTTGTTTTGGCTGTCTCAGCTTGTCTGCTCGCTGGGTTCCTCTTCCGTAAGCTGACGGCAGAGAGAAGAAAGTTCCAGGGTGCTGTTTGCACCAGGGATCTCAGAAGTGGTAACTTCCACCAATGACGGCAGTATACGATGAAACATGTGTGGGATGAATGTCCCTAAGTCACCAAAACTTTCCATTTCACCACCTTCGTAAGTTGTATTTAAAGCTTGAAACTTCCCCTCAGATTTGACCACTATTAGTTTTTTGTGAAGTTTTGGGCAATACTCAGAAAAATGATGAATATTGATAATTCAAAAATATATGTGAAGGCTTCTTTTCAACATCTGGATGCCTTTCATAATTGGGTTCTTGATCTTAGGCAAGGTTTTCAATCCAAAGGTGAATAGAAGGTTTCTCCTTGACTTAAATGTGATTTGTGGCACTTCTGGTGGCACTGGGCTGGACCCTACAGAGATGACATCCTTTCAGAGGGAGAAGGAGTTGGGTTTAGGGCATGATTATGTTATGCACTGAGAGAATAGCTGCCTTTTTCTGCGATCTTCTTAGGTCTCTTGAATTTTATGAATCCCTATATTAGAATAATATATCAGTTTCTATTTTAAAAGTAAATCAATTTATCTTTGCCTTTTTTTAAGTTAAGGAAAATTGTGACGTGAACTTTATAATATAAATAAAATGTACTGTAGTAGAACTTGAAGGTCTACTAGCCACAGTGTATTTTAACCTCGTTAATTCTTCATTAAAACAGGGATTTGTGATGGAAATGCTGGGAAAACGGGGCTGTAGACATTACTGTCTGTGGACTCACCATTTACTGGAGAGGATAATAGCTTCTGGACAGAGTATTTGTAGAGTTTTCAGCAAAGCAGCTGTGACTTTCTAGCTCTTTAGGATGGACCCAATGAACATACAGCAGTATCAATGGTCATTTTTGTTTCCTGATTATTCCCACCTCTGAACAGTTAGGTCAAGCTGTCCTGGCTGAAATTTAAGACTACTTAAGACTCAGGAGGAGGACTAGCTTGCAAAAAATCATTGAACTTTGTGATTTATATGACAGCCAGTCATCGAGAGCAGTAATAAATGGCGGGTGAAGAGAGAGGAACGTGCCTGCATGTTCAGTGCTTCCTTGGGGCGAAAAGAGACACTCGAAGCGGTAGCTCTGTGACTGGTGGTGCTGGTGGGACAGCAGGGCACGGGCCACATATTCCTCCTGCACTCGGCAATTATGTGTAGGCATGTGTAGCTGGGGGTGGGGTTATATGCAGTTTTTTGGCAACGATGGTTAATTTTTAATCTGTACGGATGCCTCATACGGAGCTATTTTATGTGTTTTCTGCCTTCCAGCTATGATCTTGTCTTTGTCGTCCAATCTAAACACGGGCTTTTCTTCTAGCCTTTTCTCCTGCAGAGCGCATAGACCCGCATGATAATTCTGATTAGCCATTGTACGGGTAGTAAACATTCTCAGGATGCATCTGTAGGTCCCAGAGTTTAGGCCGTGCACACAGGCGTATCTGCAGCCTCCCCGCGCCCACAGAGACCCAGGCTCCCTAAGGAAGCGCCAAACAATCCAGGGCACGCTGTGTAGAGTTGCAGAAATGAAAACGCCTGTCGCAGTTCAGGCTTTGGCACGCTGCAGTCATGGCTTTTCGCTCTACAAAGTGCATGGCACAACTCACTAGCTACTGCAAGTGCTGGAACTGTGAAATCAAATGGCCTTGAGTCAAGACTGGTGGGACAGGAAGAATTAAATTACGTTTCTGTGCCAGCAGAGTTCCTTACATCTTGAGGAAGAACTTTGCTGAGGGAGGTCAGTGAGATTTTCCCTGTTGTTTGGTTGTTGGTTTTTTTTTCCTGAGTTTTTTTTTTTTCCTGACGTGCATTTTAATTCTTACCAGGAGCTGCTAGACAGCAGAACTGAAAGCCAAACTTATTGGAGTGGCTTTAGGAATTAATTCATCTCCTGGTTGGGATTCTTGCTCCTCCACCCCTTTCTTTTTCCTTCCTTGGCTCTGATGGAGTGAGAATTTGGTGGCCTTCCCAGGCCTGGTTGGCTTTCTGTGATCTTCTGCGAAAAAGGCAATTGGAGTTGCTTTGCTCAGTCAGTCTCCTTGTGGACCTCTGAACATCAGAGCATCCTGGGGGGGCTACAGAAGTAAACTGAAGCAAATTCTGGGATGATGGTGAATCTGTCTAGAAGACCGAAAAGATTTGCACCTTCTCATAACTTTAAAGAATTTCCCTCTAGTTGTTTCTTGCTAATTGTACAGGTCTGTGACAGATTTCAGGAGCCTAAAAGTAATTTTTAATAGGATTAATAGGATTTTATTGGATAATAATGTATGTAGAAGAACAAGAGTTGTGCCCTCATCCCTAATATGATATCTGTTCAAAGACTTAGGCAGAATATGTCATTTATATCTAAATTTTTTGAAGTGCACCTGGATGCCTTTTCTCCTACTGTGTCCTGGATAATTGCTGAATCATTTGGAAAGAACTTGTTTTAGCTAATTGGGTGTATTCATTACAGGGATCAAACCCACGTTTTGGTTAATGGCGAGATATGTTGCTTTATCTTCAGCTTTGCAATTTCTGCTAAAAAGCATGCAGCAGAAAGGATGAAATAATAATGAGTGAAACTAAAAGGAGCACTTTTATGTGTACAGGTCCATGCAGTCAAGAACTTTCTAAGTCTGTTAAAGGAGGAAATTTCATCTACATCTATTCTGCTGTCTGATCAATTTGGCAGTGTTAGCTTTCTGTGGTTCAGCTAGAGTTGGTGGTCAGTCTTCTTTAAGAAGACTCATGAACAGCATCGGTACATCATTAAGACCACCTCTGTCAACAGGTTTTTTTAGTGTTAATTTTAGTATTTACAAAACAGATTCATTAGGAGCTGTTCCGAAAAAGATGGAGCTTGCAAAAAGATTTCTGATTTTTTTTTGTATCTGTCTGAATCGAAAGCCTGATGTCAAGTACCTTGTTGAAATTACAGAGCCTTTTGTCACTGAGCGTGGACAGTTGTCTGCTTAGTTTAACTTATTTATATGGATGTGCTTTTGAGGCAGTCTGCTAGAATCGCTCCAGAGTGCATCCAAAGTTAACACATTTGGTGACTGGCAGCAAGCACCGTTTTTACTGTAGAGAGGCATATGCTTAGAAATATGACACATCCGAGTATTGCAATGAAAATGTCGTCTTTTATTTTGCAGAGATCTTCCCCTCCATCTAATCAAGGAGGTCATTAAGCATGAAAGCAGTGCAAGCAGTTAACGGGAGGTGTCACATTTTTACGTGAAAGCAAAGAGCCCACGTGAAACTCTTTGCCAAGGTGTTGGAGGCAGATAAGGCGGGAAGCCCGATGAGTCTTCTGCAAGGACTGTTGAACGCTTGGAGCCTCACTTACCTGGTGTGGTTTCGGGCACGCTGGGGTGGAGGTTATCTCCGCTTGGGTAGAAGCCAGATCATCTGAAGGTAGAGAAAAACTTCCTGCTACCTGATGGAGAACAATAATGGCCCTTCTTTCTCCAGGACATGGTCCTCTTGGACAAATGTCTACTGAGACCATCAAGCTAGGCAGGCAGGAGGGCCTGGGAGAACATATGATGGGAGGTGCTCATGGCCCTCCTTATAGCTTGTCCTGTTATCAACTGCTAGATCAGATAAGGGAAACTTATGCAAACTATTTCTTTAAGCATACTAGGATTATTTTTTTTTTCTAGGAGTCATAAACCCTGCCAGAGTCAGCTTTCATTTTTCTTTTAAAAATACGTAGGATGAGTTAAATCTGCTTCAGAGCAGCCTGTGCTGTGAGTGTTTCTAGCAGAGAAATACTTCAAAAGCTGTGGATCTTGTCACAAGTCCAGGATGACTTTTAGTCTTCTGCAGACTTGCCTCTGTACCTGCTTTGTGGTTAAAACAGTCTATCCTGTAAGATACTCCTTTTCCCTTCCCACAAAGAACCATTCTCGCCCCATAAACTTTGTGCTGTGGACCGCTGTAGTGTTGGGACAGGTGAGTAATGAAGAATCACAGACATAATATGTCCTCAGTTGCACTCTGGCTAGCTTCAATGGATGTTTTGCATGAGAAAAGTAAGAAGGATTTGGCTCATGCTGTAGTAAATGCCACTCAGGCCTATTGAAATCCTGTGTAGCATCCGGCGATACAATACCTACGGGTTCTGTCCCTTGGTTCCTGCATGCAAAACCTTTCTTAAGTTACCTCTCGTGGGTGACCCACACCTAAAGCCAGGTGGGTAAATGTGAAGTAATCTGGTGCTGATGCATGTTTGAATAGCTGATTGTCAGAAAGAGATGTAGAAAATTAACCTTATGAGGTTTTTATATATTTTACTAAGTAATGAAATGACCTTGTAGTTACTCCTCTGCCTTTAGAAGTATAGATTTGCAGATACTCTGCTGTGGGAAATCAGACACTGCAAATGTCAGCTTTCATGAGCTGATTCATAAAAATGAGATCTCATGCCTTTTCTCAAAATGGATGGTTAATCTAACGAATTTCTGCACTTCGGGAGTGTCTCCTTTTA
The DNA here is from genome assembly GCF_000687185.1 of Egretta garzetta. Classification (NCBI taxonomy): domain Eukaryota; kingdom Metazoa; phylum Chordata; class Aves; order Pelecaniformes; family Ardeidae; genus Egretta; species Egretta garzetta. Next base: position 484,430 of record NW_009259683.1, read on the forward strand.
AGTTCACCTGTTCCATTTCTGAAATAGGCTCATTTTATAGGTCTCTCATAAAATGCCAGGTGAACATACTCTAAATTAAGGGAAGAGGCGCTTCTACTATTCACTTAAGCTTTGCTTCCCTCAGATTGACAGATTCACAGCCATTCCTGGAAGACTCTGTTGTTAACCCCTCTCCCCCCCAAAACACAGTATTTTCATTGTAGCGCCGAGAATTTATCTCTTCAATCTGCATCTCATCAACTGCATTGATCCCATGCTTTCAGGCCAAGCTTCGAATTTGTCCTTGACAAAGATGAACAAGGTCTCTCCTTGTTTTCCCTTCATCTGCAAATTTCTAACCGTGCTGACTGATGGCTAATGAAGTGTGCAGAAAGTGCTAGAGGTTGAGATGCTTTGCCTGTGACTCAGCATGATTTTCTCTGCTTTTCAACAAATACCAATAATAATTGTCAGGTTTTATTAGACTTGGCTTTTTGTTTTGTATTTCATGCTGTGTATTATGCTAATTTAGAAAATGAAATAAGATAAAGTGTGATTCTGTTCTTGCATATATTAGCAGCAAAAAAAATCCCATTTACTTCAGAATCCAATTCCCAATTATAATGCTGATGCCTGCAAATAATTCTCCTCAGTCGTAAAGGACTGAACAAAAGTCACAAAGAAACGAAAGGTTAATTAATATTTTTGCAGGCCTCAGAATTCATTGATTGTTCTGAGTCATGCCGGAACTTTTTCAGAATAGTCTTACAGCTTTTTTGTTTTTCAGATTTTGTGATGTACGTCGGTAAGCTATTGGCAACTGCGCCATTTAGAATGGCTTTGTTGAAGCAGATGTTTAATGAAATGGCTTGATGCTTTCACTCTTCTACAACCGCTGCTGACCCTACCTGTTTTGGGATTGAGCAGAAAATAGCTGCTTGTGAAAACAAAACAAAACAAAAACCTTCCAGGCTGGGAAGATCTTTGAATGGGCATACTGCAATGAAAGTCCATCTTATGATAGAAAATACCAAGTGCCTAATAAAAATAATAGCAATAGAAACACTGGCCATAAAATACTGCTTGCAGTGAAAATAAACCTGTAAAGTGTGCCTGATCAGCCTGCAATTTAGGTGATGAATTGAGTAGATCGGTTGTTTGTATTGATATTTCCAAAGCGTTTGAAATGTTTGTTCAGAACAGCTAGTTAAGGCAGTAAATAAATAAAGGCCTCGACCCCAGAGCTCTGAGAATGATTAACTCTCCAAAATAATGGAAATTTATTTTGGTTACGTAAAAAGAACCCCATGGCTTTGCTGTTAATTGAAGTGAAACTAAAATAGTAACTTCAGAAAGTACTTTTTACCAAATGGATCTTTAATACAGATTTCTTTACTCTTTCCAGTGAAAGAACAGAAAATGAAGCTTTAATAAGGTAAGATTTTTTTATTCCACTTTAGTAAGATATTCAAGTTAATTGAAGGTAATTTTTAACAAATATGTTCAGAGTTAGATCCTAGACATAGTGTGGGTCAGCACATCAAAACACAAAAAGGAGAGGAGACTATGGCAGAGTGAGTGTAACAACATTTGACTGTTTTTTTTATTATTACTAAACCACTCTTGGGTCTTTTAATCAAAATAAGATACCTACATAGATTTGGAAACTTCTTTTTGCCTATCAGGAATTTACAGGTAATTATTTTTCAGCAGACTCTATAGTTTTCACTACTCAGTCAATTAAAATCTTCACTTAAAAGAACTTTTTTGCAGTTTGAAAATGAAATATTAGAGTATATGCTGATAAAATAAGCAGCTTTGTAGTAAATTCTTGGGTTTTGAGGTGTGGTGGTGGGAGTTTATGAATCGCATAGTTAAATAATATATCTGTAGAGAAGGAGTGAACTTTCTGAGCATGACTCAGGCTGCTGCATTCTGGAAATGGATTCTCTGTGCATCTGCTAGATAAGCAAAAGGCAGAAGAAGGTCTTTCAGTACATTACCAACAGCAAGGGGTGTTAAAAAAAGAGGGTTTTATCTTTTTATTTCTTTCATTGCTAGTGAGGATGCTGACATTCATGTGCTGCGTTATCTAGAAAATGAAGCAGCCATGTCAAATAGCATAACCAGCTATATGATAGCAAGTTGTTCTGACAGGCAGCTGCAGCATGAACCTGTTCAGAGTATTCCAGAAATATATAATTACTTTTCAGTCACAGGTAATAGTTTCAATTTTAATAGCCATTCACAGGATACCGAGGAAGGGAAGTGGCGGCGGTTACTATTTTCCTTTCCTCCCGTATTTGCCTGGTTTGGTTTTTATCGGTGGTTAAACTAAAAGCTTTCAGAGTTGTTACCTGGATCTTGTGCACCTATTTCAAGTCAAATGCCTTCCACTTGGAAGTGTGATTAAACCTGCTGGCATCTTAAACCGGTACAAGTTGATCCATCTACATAAACTGTGTTCCTGATTTGCCGAGGGGCGTCCTTGGAATAGGGACAAGGGAGGCTAAAAAAAAAAAATCAGTTAAGCTATGCAAAATGTAAACTGTTGGAAACCACAAGTGAGTAGAAATGTGAAATATTAATGGAAAAAACAGAAGTGTTGTGAAAAAGTAATGAGGTGTCATATCACATTTTTTTGTTGTGGAAAATTTTAAAGTGATGTTGTAAATAGCAGACAATCTAGCTTTGCATAGTCTTGCTCTGTATTAGTACATAGAGAGTATGTGCATGCATTTCCAGTTACAAAGGTGTGTGCATATATAATGCATCTCCGAGACAGCAAGATGCTGCTATTCTGCACCAAATCCGAAAGACCTTCTGGAACAGGGCTGTGGAAGCTAAGGAACTTTATAATGTGTTGAGAATCACATGGGTAGTACGGGGTTTTAGTAAATGCCAGAAGAAATTCTAGTTCTGAGCAGTCTTTGTACGCTGATCTCATCAGCGTCCGTGATCCAGGGAGGACACAAGTCCTCCTTCTGTCTCCTTACCGGGATTCAGCCATACAAGAACTGGGCAAACGTTGCAAAACCGAATTAAGCTCCCTCTGTTTGTAGTTGATCACCTCACACAAGAGAGCCTTATGTGGAGCCTCTGAATGCTGCAGTAATATAAATGTCGAAGTAATGTGCCTGAGTAATATAGCATGACAGCAGTAGTGGAAATTTACTCATTTTGTTTCCCAGAGTCACAACTGGAAGTATTTTAGGGTACATATTGCTCACTCCTGGATTTCTGCCTTGGCATTGCCTGCAGAAGTACTGGGTCATTCTGTTAGCAGGATTTTTATGTGATTTTGACATAGGAGTAGTAGAAAACCACCTGCCATCAGCCATCTATTTCTTTATGAGTTAACTGTAGTATTTAAGTAACTACCGTTCCGGTTGGAGCTAGAATTTATCAGAGAAGTTAAAAATGAAGCTGCAGTTTGCAGTGCTATTTACCCCAAATTTCTAGGTCTTACAAGTGGGTGAGTGCTGCGGAAGCTGGAAAAGCTTGTTAAGGAAGATGCTCGGTGCCTTCCCCTCGCACTTGAATTGACTTTTCTCTTTTAGTCTCTGTAGTCAAAAGCTATCTGTAATGCCACCGCAGCTGCTGCGCGTTGGATTCAGGAATCCCTGTTTTGATTTGCCAAGCAGGCAAACTGCTTATCTCAGGTAAGAGAATTTTGAGGTGTGATGTGGTTAGTATCTAAAAATATCTGTGTAGGGAGATGGGATAGGGCTCCAACAGACAAAAACACAGCGAGATAAGCAAGAGGAGTTCACATTGGAAATGTGATACCGTAGGTGTAATTAACCATTGGAAAGGCTTGGAAAGGAATGTGGTAGATCACTTGGAGTAATTAAATCAAGATTAGATCTCCTTCTGAAATACCTTCTAGTAGAGCTACAAGTTCTTGTGCTTTGTAAAAGGAATTGCTGCGTGAGGTGCTGGGGCCTGTGCCAGGCGGGAAGTCAGACCAGACGATCAGAGGAGTTCCTGCGGGCCTCTTAAATCCGCGTCTCCACCAACACAGGCTCTTAGGTGGTACCAGTAGCCACAGGACTTCCAAAAGCAGAGCTGGAGCAGGTCACTCTCGTTTTGGTGGTGAAAGGTTGGAAAGTCTTTGAGCAGATCCCTGGAGAAACGCAGCGGTGGGTGCGGTGCCGCTGAGTTTGCTGGATTCGCGTGCCACAGTCCTACCTGCGAGTACTGAGCCAATTTTTGCTCTTGTCTGGTCAGGCCATAGTCACATCCTTCTGCATAATCTTCAAATGTTTCGCCTGACTTACTCAGTAGCTGGCGTTTTGTATTGAGAGCACTGAAAAGTAATAATTTATATCTGTGCTCTTTATTGAATCCCTTCTGTGATACAACTAAAATCCGGAATGAATTCAGCATTTCCTACAGTTACTCTGTGAGCATAATACCATTATCCTGAACACAGGATTTTCTGTAGCCAAATGCCGTATCTGAAATGTTGTTATCCATAAGAGTAGAAAGGGCAGGTTAAATTTTTAGCAGATTGTGTAGTATTCCTAATATAAAATAATCTGCTTTCCCCAAAACTGAGTAAGAAATAACTTGTATGTTTGCTCTGGGACCTACACGGGATACTGAGAGAGCGCGGAGGATACTCGTCTTTCAGTTTTCGTCAGCTGCAGGGAAGCACATCCTTGTTTTACCAGATAAGATGTAGTGGATCCTTTTCACAGAAAATACATAAAAATGGTTGATCGACAAAGTAATTTTTCTACTAGAAGAAGCATGGAATGCCGTGTTGAACAAGAATAGCCCTGACTCCTTTTTGTTAACTTTGATAAGGTCATTCATTTCAACGTCCAAAATCAATCAGGAGTTACTGTGCAAAACCTTGCAGATGGAAAAACCCATCAGCTTGAGCTCAGAATTATGTCATTCTCCTGCACTTAACGTAGCGTAATTTCCATTACAGGGATGTACAGCGTAACTCCACAGTAGTATGACAGGAGCAAGAGCTGAGAGTTGTGCTGGCCGTATGAGTGCATAAAAAAATTGTTCTGGAGCGTTTTCACATAATCTGGCTCTGCTGGAAGACCTGTGAAAAAGCTCTTCTGTAAAACTTTTAAGAAACTAGAGCTGTCCAGGGTAATTCGAGGGTGAGCCCAGGCTTATCAGAGGATTTTGTGTTCTGGAATACCTGATACCTGACCTGCCATCAGGTGGTGGGCACTTGGTACCTGGCTTGTCGTTCCTGTATTCTGGCCATCTCCCTCCCTGGACTAACGTGCACCTATGGTTTACACATAGCAGTCTAAATCTGAATTGGGAAAATTTTTAGGCTAAAACAATCGGAAAACTAAAGCAGAGAGTAGAAACACCCTTGTGTTTGATAACCCAAAGTAAGGTGGCTGAGATAAGTAAGTCTGTGTCCCTGCACGTGGGGGCTACACCTGCTTTCATGGACATCCAAGAAAAAGAGAAAGGTGAGGGAGGGCAAGAGTTTGGAAAGAGATATAAGAAGGTTAATTACCCTTGCTAGTAGGTAAGGGATTCATGGCTGTGGTGAAGCAGAAAGGAGAGAAGGCTTTGGTTACTCAGGAGTCAAACATGTTTGGCTGGTTGCTGTGCAGTAACAGTTGTGATTTTTTAGTGCAAAGTTTCTTATGCACCATCTCTCTTGAAAATATATTACATACCTATGGTTTTCACAAATTCCTGATAGCCATAATACTGACTGTGGAGAGTATTTAAAAACAAACTTCAGGATGTCTTTTTTTCACATGTTTTTGCTACCACTGAGTCACTCTTAATGGATACTTCAGTTCTGAAAAGGAGTGGAGGAGGCTGTGCCATGGAAGAAAATTGCTGTCTCCATTAGCAAATGTATTAGAGCCATCAAATTGCTGCTGTTTTCTTGTGTGTGAAATCTCATGGCTAAGCCATTTAACGTAAAGGAAAACAGTCTTTCATACCACAGAAGAAACGCCTCTACTGGACAGTGGTAGACAAGGCTGCAAAATTGATTTTGGTTATCACTGAGAGCTTTCATGGCATTTCTTTCTGTTCAGGCAATGCTGTAAAAGCACTCCAGATGACAAAAAGGAGGAGTTGTGTTGAGGTCTGGGGAGTTCCTTTGGCTCGTTTCCAATGCACTGCTAGTCCTGAATTTGTTATTTATATTGAAGAGCTGCACTTGCTTTAAAAGCTCAGTTTTACTGCATTTAAAAGCTATTGAATCTTGTTTCCTGCACTTTGTTTACTTAATAACCCCTAGACAAGAAGCCATGATTTTGCCTGGGTAACTTGCTGTTCTCTTCCAAGAAATAAATATACCTTTTTTTTTTAATTTTTATTTTTTAAATTCAAATGCTGGGTGGGAGCACAGTTCGATGTAAAGAAGTACCCTGATGCTTATAGTGTGCTTGCAGTGTCTGCTCGGATGAGAGTTAAGTGTGCTGTGCTCACTGTTACATAACTTTGCAAAAAGTGTCGATTCGGGGAAATTCTGCTGCCGTGGGAGAACGGGAGCATCAGGAAAGTTCTCTCCCCCTTCCTTAATGGAAATGTGGCTTTTGGTGACTAGTACATTAAAAAAATGGCAGAGTGTGTATATGCACTCATTGATGGAGTCCAACTTGAACATCATGGTGACGTTCAGGGCAGCAGGTCCTGCTGTTTGCTGCAGCTCTGGGAGGATGGATGTGGCTCCAGTAGCAGCAGGCTGGTACAGCACATGTGTGGCTGCTACCAGAAGGGATTTGCAGCCGGGCAGTGTTGTGTTTTGAGTAACCTTTACAAGACTGCTTCTGAAAAATTGCCAAGTTGGCCAAACAGGTCAAGTCCCATCAGTGGGAGAGACAGCTGTTCATCTGGCTGCATCTGCTTCATTTGGCTGTGTGGGTCGTGTCACTGAATGGGGTGGGCTCCTAGGAGATACCTGTGGAGAAGAGGGGCAGGTAGGACAATGTGCAGTGTGTCAGAAATTCTGTTTGGTTTTTTGGCATTAGGGAAATGGTTTTGCCTTCGGAACGTGGTGGAAGGGTAGGTTGCTAGTCTAATTCTTCCACCTTTGTCATTTCACACAGTAGCCCCTCTATTTCAGCCCAGATTACTACAGAATATTTCAGATTACTGTACCCTGCTGCTTACACTAGCCAAAGCTTTTCCTCCCCTAAAATACGTATTACTGTGAAAGTGTATGAGAACGTGACATGCGCTCTGCAATATCCATGCAGATGTACAGATAGTTACAGACGTATGGGTAACAAGGTAAATTGCAGGTTGAGTCGGTCAATGTTCATTGAAAATCATGAGCCCTAGTCTCTCCAAGCCACATGTACCCATTCTCTGCCTTTTTGCCCACTTTAAGGGTCTGAGACCCCATAGAAAGCCTGTCTAGAAGCTGCTACAGGTCTAAATGGTCTTAGCTAGATTTGCTTCTGGGTCATTCCCATTCAGCAGCATCCTCAGAGCAAGCTTTGGGTCTGTTGTTTGAATTTTTCTCGTCCATGGCTTTAACCCAGTGCTCTTTCTCTAATCACACCCTATATACACTTGTCCGTTGAGTCCCACAGCTCTCCCTCTCTCCAAGTTTAGAGTGTCAGTTGTTTGCACCGTTGTGCAGGAGACTCCGTGAATGATTTAATTTTGTCAATTGAGGTAAACAGACAGTACAAACATATGCTGCAGCACAAAATGTTCTCTAATCACTTATTTGACAAGTGCAGTTTAATTATTTAGCATAGCTTGTAAAAGTAATGAAGTCCTAGTAACTTGAGATTTAACACTCCCCTATTAATTTTTCCCTGAGCGGTGGGAAAAGACTGCTATGTTTTTGTGCGCAAACCGAGAGCGTGCAAACTAATGAGATTTGACTGAGAATACGTGAAAGGGGCTGGAACCTTTCAGTGCTTCTTAATAGTTTCGCTAATAGGTAGTAAATCCAAGAGCATCCCACAGTTAGACAAGATTCTGCCTGTGTTGGCAAACCAGAAGATGCCGTTTGATGCTTTGCCAAAACAAAACAGAGTTTTCTTGGCCCAGCTGTATTTTTATTGAATGTGTAACTTAGTAAGAGGAAAAGCCGTAAGTCACAGACTTGCTGAAGAGGTATCATTCAAAATAATTTTCTGTAGCATGATAGATTTCATGTTGCTACAAAATAAATATTTAATCAGTGCTAATATTTTTGATTCCCTCAGGCAGCGAGAGATGTAGAAGTTCTAACTTTTTACTCAAGTGAGTGAAAATGCAATCTAGCAGGAAGTTCAAAGTAAAATGCATGTATATCCTAGAGGTTTTTTTTTTAATGGATTTTAGATGTAGCCAGCCAGGATTGATGGCTAATTTTATTCCTGACAGAACAGTTTATCTCGAAGTTAAAAAGCCCCCCTCTGAAAAAAGAAAAGGAAAGTATCCCAAAAAATAAATGTAAACTGCAACCCAGCATGCGTGTTTGATTGATTTGAGTTGCACAGTGAACCAGATCAGTTAAAATTAGGAAGGGGATGGTCTAGGGACCCTCCAGAGTCGCGCTTACTGGGTTAGTTTCTAATTCCTTGACCTTATGTGGTAGACTGGGCTCTTTATTCAGGGGCTTCATTTGTGTGGTACAAAAGGATGTTGTGCGTGGGGAATATTTCTTACCCGAGCTGCTCTGTGAGGAGCAGTGGCAGAGCCTGGCCCCTGGGCACCACTGGAGTCGGAGTACAGTGGGGGGGTGGGAGAGAGCTTCCTACGAAAGCCGCCGCTCCCGCCATCCCCACCGGACAGGAGGATGGGAGACGAGGACTTAAATTTCTTGCTCTTCCCATGTTTTCACTTGGGATGATTTTGTTTGCAGAGGATGCAAGGACTAAATGGAGTCTACTGTATTTTCCCTTCAAATGTGAATTGCTGACTGAGGCTCCTTCTGCTGTTCTCCCGTTCTGCTCAAGAGTTGGTACGAGCCCTTCCCTGGGACCAAGACGGGCAGACCTGTGTTTGTAATGAATCAGGCTTGAGACAGTCGTCGTGCTTGCATTTAAGAAAACTTTTCAGGACACATCTGCTCGTTAATGCTCACTCTCTTTTGATCTGTTAGAAACTTGTTCACATCCAGCATCTTTCATTGCCCTTTCACAAATTGAGTTAAAAACCAATCATCTCTTCTTTGATTTAATAATCACAGAAAAAAAAAAAAACCAGAGGTAAAGGTAAAATAATAAAATTTCAGGGAAGGAAATTGTACGTTCTGAACTTAGACTTGAAGTGCACGTGCACCTCACAGCAAGACAGCAGGTTTCCATACAGGTCACCCAGAAACCAAGGAACGTGTTTTTTGCCACGGCTGACTGTCACCACAGAAAAGAAGTACTGAATTTTTGCTGACTGTGAGGATGTGTAGGTTAAAACGTGTCCTTTGGTTACAGTAGATGTGTAGTACTGAGAGAGAGTCCTATTGAGCAGTTATGACAAGTTTTGATATTTCTGACTTCCTTTATATTAGGATGCCACCCAGACACACCATTAGCCTCACCCCCTGATCGGGGCTGATTCAGAGCACCTTATTTCCACAGTTACAGAGTGGGTTTGTAAAGATATACAGGATAGTGAAAAATTCAGTGTAGAGCCAGCCACTTTAAAATACAATGACATGACGGTACTAACCCGTCGGGATTCCCGGATAAGTAGTGACAATGCAGATGTTCACTAGCTCTGAATTTCTTGATATAGGAAGTTGTAGTTTTTTCTGGCCAAATTTTCATTTCTGAAAATGAACTGATTGGAAAATACTGGGATTTATGGGAAGAGCTCCAGCTTGGCTGGCAGCAAAAGATAAGTGAAAATGGCAGGGAGTGCTCACTTCTTTCAGCAGCCTGTCCTCGGTGGGAAAATGGCAGGCACCCCGTTCTGCGTGGGTGGATTCGATGTTCCGTGTTTCCAACAGTTGTCTAAAGGTAAAGCTTTCACATACAGGAAGAGACAGAGGTTAAACACAAGACTGCTATAAAATGTATTAGCATTTGTCATTCTGTTTAAACTTTATTATTCCTTGCTTCCTTGAAATAAAGTTAAAACAGAACCTGCAATGATTTCTCGTTCTTATGGGGTCCTAAATACTGGTTCTGATTGGCATAGTATCGTACTCACTGTATCAAAACCTTTTAGATCCTCTCAGCTTTTTCTGCCTTCCTTAGAACGCCAGTACAGTTTGCTCCAGCTAATTCTTAAATTAAGTGAAAATTACACAAATAGGAGTTACTTGAAGCTGCAGAATGATTTTACACTCTTGCTTATGCAGTGAGTTAGAGCTGCACAGCTGACCAGCAAACAGTCCTTAATTCACAATTCCAGCCCAGTTTTCACTTCGCCAGCTTTTTAAACTTCCCTCTAGTCATTATGCATCACTTGATGCGGTTTAACTGAAATTCTGAGAAGAGAAAGGAAAATGAACCATGGACGTGAAGAAGTGTGCAGGGACGGATGAAGAGAGAGGTTTCATGTAGGAGAGGGGCATGGAGAAAGCAGGGCTGTAAGGAGGGTTTGATCAAAATGCTTGCGATGGCAAAGTGGCAGATAGGAAAAATGAGATTAACTGAGAAAGGATGCGTGTCAGGAGAGATGTGATTTATTGGACTGGAAAAGTCTTCCTCAAGGACAGCAAGTGGTATAATTTCCCAAAGAAAGTGTCTCTAGTCTTTGGGAATTAAAAACTTGGTGGAATGAACACTGGAAAATACCACCGTGAAGCCCGCGCTGCTAGAGGTGAGCACCCCCTGAGCAGAAAGCCTTCTCTGCCTCCGTACTCTGACTTGCTTTAGACAGCTCCCCGAGCCTGGTTCAGACCTGGGATCAAACTGTAAGGTCTGTTTTCTCTCCTCAGTCTCTCTTTTTCCCCTAAATGTTGTTACACTGCAGCCTGGCTCTGTCCACATAGGCTGGGGCAGACCATGTTGTAACTTGCTTGAGCCGCTGCTGAATTTAACAGCTCTTGGCTTTGTAAGCAATGCCTTAGGAGAACTCTTGCTCATCTGTTCCCCGAGCCAAAGGAAAACTCCTCCAGTAGCTTTCCCAGTGTTTTCTCTGGCTGGAACACATAGTTACCAATTGCTAGGTGAAGATACACTATCTTCAATCATCTTTTATTTTTGTATTTTCGGTTTGTCCATTCCAAGACATCCACTTTGAGTAGAACGGTGAAAAAACCCTTTCACCGTCAATTATTTTTTTCTTTTCCCTGTACCCCCATGTAATGAAATTCTCCCACTGGTGGGAAAAATGCTTTTCCTTGATGTAAATGTGTGGCAAGTAGTTGAATACTGAACCAGTCAGTCACATTTCCCTGTTAAGCGTACTTCTTCGAATATTTTTCATAACAAAGGGGTTTATCTTTGGAATCTTGTTCAGAAATTTTTTTACATGGGTTTCCTGGCCCTTCACGATTGGCTCCCAGGAAATCTGATCCTACTGGTATTTAATCCTTTGCTAGAAATGTGTCTACTGGGGACTTCTTAAATAGGATTGCAATAAACATTTGGATTATATTTTGCAAGTACAAATCACTAGCAGATATTTGCATATTTATTTGTTGAATTTCAACTTCCACTTCAGGTTAGATGAGACATAAACAATTACACAGAACCTCTGGCAAAGAGCTAGCCTAAAAAGCAAGTCAAAGCAACACTGAGAATTCAGAGGAAGATTTCTAAAGTTTTAGAAGGGACTGCGAAAGGCTTGTGCTTTGGTTTATCTCCATAAATTTTGTATCAAGTATGCAATTGATGTTGTAGGCTTTTTCTCTGATACGTCTTCTTTTTTGTTTTGCTCTAATATATCTTGCTAAAAAATATTCCTGGCAGCGCTGGTCAGAGGCAGGGACTGCACCTTCGTCTGCATCGTTAAGGGAAAAGATGATCCTAATTTAAAGCCAGCTAAAAGATTCCCTGTTGGGGTTTTTTTGCCAAGGTCCATGGATCAGTCTCTGCATTGTGCTTTGTAACAGAGGCCACAGATAAATGTGATCGGCCAGAAAGGTGTGGACAGGTTTTCTGCCACAAGTTGAGGTGGGGCTGGTGCAGCCAGGTGAGGCGCGAGGCTGCCTGCGCCGCCGACCTGCGGTGGTGGTGACACGCTTGTTAGAGACGCGGGGACATTTGCTGGCAAAGAAATGCCTGGCAGTTTCAGACTTCGTGGTGGTTTTATGATGATTCAAAGAAATAAAAAAAACCAACCTTCAAACTCATTTTCACTTATGTCCTAAATCGGTTTTAGGCAGAGGTCTGCCAAGGTCAGTAGGCCAGGTACCACAGCGTGCTTCGGTGACCTAGCAGAGGAAATACCTGTTTGGATGTATTCTTGGCCTGCTTCGTTTTAGGAAGATCACCCTGGAAATTATGAGAGAAAATTAATGTAATTAATTATAATTAGTATAGTGTTTATAGTGGATACACGTTCCAAAATCTTTAACAGCGGCGAAGGAGACTTCATAGCTTTCAGGAACTGTAGATTTACAGGAGCAATTAGATCACTTAGGACAACCTGGAATATCTTTTGAACTTGGCTTTTACTGTCCATTTGCTTCTTTGAAAATCCTCCCAGTTACTGACAATTAAATTTGATGCCTGGATGCATGTACATATATGAAAGCAATCAGCATGTTCTTTCTGTTTGTGTCTCAGTGTGCCTTATTTATTTAGCAGCATCGCTGGATTTTAAGTTCTGGAGCTAAACCAAAGCATTAAGGGCACAAGGCTTTCCTGCAGTTCCTTGCTTGTCCTTTCTTGCATGTGTGGATGTGCAGGAAAGCCTTGCACTGAAAGTGAAACTGATAAACTCTCAATTCTCAAAACAAAGGGATGTTTTTATTATCTAATAAAAAAGTTCAGATGGCGCTCTGCTTTGTACTCTGTTCCTACACATCCACGTGCCCTTTGAAGATCTGCCTTTATTATTTGTCCTATAAAATCTGTGTTTCAAGGGAAAAAACCCAATGAAGTGCAGTTGAGATTGTATGATCCAACTTCTTAATATGGTTTCACACTTTGATGGGAATAATTAAGAGTTGGAGTCTGTACTTCGATTTGCAAAAAGATATCCGTGTTAAATCCTTGAACTTTATTTTGGTTTTAGTCACATGCTTCTGCACTCATTTCCAATTTTGCAGAAAACACCAATAATTATGTTCTGTATCTGAGGTTCATGCAAACTTTTTTTTTCCTATTTCACAAGCATGAGGAGTTATCTCTTAGTACCTAGCCTCTTATCAGAAAATAAAGATTACTCAAACTGGGCTTACTGATCTCTGACACGAAATTCCTCCCACTACTTCTTCCATTTTGTTCTGGTTAGGTAGGCATCCTTTTTTCTTTAAGTTGGAGTAAAGCTTCATGTATAAGAATTCCTGCCCTACGTTGTAATTACTCTTTTTTCTTTCTCTGATATTTGCAGGACCTATTTGCAGTTGTCAGTGGCCAACTTCTTGTAGCTGAAGGATATGAAGGAAGTTTTCTGCCTTTGGTCACAACGGAAACCTTTCACCTGAGAGAGCTTAGTTTAGACTGGGCAGACAACTGCCTTTCAGATGTAGCCAAAAAATTTAAGAAGTCAGTGGCCAGAGGAAGGCAGCATTTGATGAAAACTTAGAGTCTGGATGGGTTTTGTCTGGGCTGTTTATTTTTCCTTGAAGGCAGAGATGAGGAAGGATGTGCAGTGATGCAGCACTGAATGAAGGATAGCAGAGAAGACACTGAGATTGAATGCAGGAACCAAAGGAGATTTAATTTCTTCAGTGTTACTTGGTAGGATCTGTTTTTACGTAGAAATGTCACCTGACAAAAGTCAGGAGAGAGAATATCCGAGTAGTTTAGATGCAGCCAGAGGCAGGGAGCTAAAGACACGAGGGAAGAGGAGAAGCAGTTGAGGTGATCTGAATGCACAGCTGTATATAAAAATAGTAGTTGGAAGGGAGAGGTCTTTGAGGAAGCTGACCACAGATGCATGTGGCTATAATCACAGTGTAGAGGCTGGCACTAATTGGTAGTGGAGAAATCAAGTGAAAGACTCATTTGTTATGATGGAAAACTCAGGAGAAAAAGGGAGAAACAGATGACAAGGAAGAAGAAGAGTGGCACCAGGAAAAAGGATGGTAATATGGAGATAACTGGAGACCTGAGGCTGAGGAGGAGCAAAGATGCAATTAAGGAACTGGGAAGAGAAATTAGAAGGTAGTTGGGCAGCAGCAGAGGAAAAAGGAAAAAAAAAACAAACCATGAAGTTCTGTGATTCCTAGTGATATGAGGGAGATGCAGATGTGTGTGTCTCCAGACACTTCAGGTGGAAAGACACATCCGTCAGCAGAGCTTAGCTAGGGGAAAGAGCGGTGTCTGTTTTCCAGGAGCAAAGGAACACCATACGAACATATAGCTGAAAACAGTCCTGAAGAGGAAACTCGAGACAAAGATCTCAGCATCCCTGTTGGAACAAAACAAAGATTAATACGTCAAGCCAGAGAAGAGCCTCCTAAAAACTGTGGCTGGTGTGGTATCAGTTGAATTATTTTGATCTCTGAGAAGGCAGGTGAGAGAATGACAAGCTAATGAAGATCTACAAAGAGTCATGAAGAATTCGGGGTCACACAGGCATTAAGAGGATTTAATGCAGTGGGCTGTCTGTACTAGTTAAGTTAAATGGTGCTAGGAAGCATTCCTAGGCCCTGGAAATCAATTGTCTCTACTGTTAACTGTCCCTGGCCTAGTTTTGGTTTATATTTATGGGAAGTCACCTGAACTATTCCCAGGTAAATTTTGAAAGTTATCTTGGGATTATTAACAGTAGGCAGTTTGGAAGCAGTCGCCCTGTTTTGCAGGGTGAGAGAGTTTAATAGCATGGCACCTTTCTGTGCCAGTTGGCCTCAATAGTCTTGGACATGTTTATTTTGCTTGTAGAAATACAGCTGTAAATGGCTCAGCAGATGCTGGAAACTTAGGACACCAACTGTCTTGGGTGCAAGCTGTGACAGGTGGTGAATATGATTTCTTCTTAAAAAAAGATTACTGAATGGAGATGTTGATGTGCTCTCTCAGATTCTGTTTTGATATAGCATGAGGACGTTATAGAAGAGTTGGTTATACAAATGAGGCATGCACTTAATTGTTTCCATTTAAATTTAATACAAACATAAGCAAACGTAGGTCCATAAATAAGGCTCTTTCTCACAGAAGAACAGGCTCTGAAATTAAGGAAACAAGGTAGTGAGGTTGGTAGGTAGTTAAGTTGGCTGGACTAAAAAAGCCTAGGCATTTAAAAGTATAGAAAATATTTTAAAAAGTACTTGGAACTTGTATCAAAACAAGGCAAATCTCCAGACCTAAATGGATAAATAATGTGGCCCCTGGAAAGATAAATACGGATCTAGAATGGAATAGGGGTAATGTGAAGGTGATGGAGGAATGGAAATTTTACAGTCATTGAAGAAAAATGTACAAAATGAAATTTCATGTGTTATACTTTATATAATTCTGGGTTTTGAATTCGAGAACAATTTAAATAGAACAGGTACAGAAAGACAAGCGTTTCTGAGAGCCTGTATCTTAGCAGAATGGGCTAGCGAGTAAAACCTGAGGCATGATAAAGAGTTCTGAATGAATACATCAGGGAGGGGACAGCTAGAGAGGAAAGCTAGCTAGTTAAGCTAAACGGTATTGACACACGAACCAAGCTAATAACAGATTTCAATTTTAGCAGAAAGCAGTCAGTTGACTCTGAAACTAAATTAGATCATCCAGGTTACTAGAGAAGCAGCATGCATCTTAACTCGCATTTTCTAAATAGGTTTGCGAATGCGATCTCTTCTTAACCGGACACACAGTTGGTGTTTTCAGAGGAGCTTCAGAGATGTGCAAGAGGAGTTGCACTTCCCTTTCAAATGCCTTAGCTTCTGAAGAGCCAAATGCAGCATTTTTGGAAAGGACTGTGCAGGGTATTTCAGCGGTTCTCCTCCAGCATATTGCCAGTCTTTCACCAGTCACCCCACTCACAGATCCTTTCCTCTTCAGTTCTGCCTTTTAGATTTGCTCTGTCGTGAGCTGATGTTGTATAGGTTCTTCATGGCCCTGCCATCACAGGTGCTGCGCTGGTGTCCTGGGTGACATCAAGTGTTCAGCTCTTTGGGCAATCAAGCCCACACAGAAAGTTTATCTGAAAGAGCTTATCTCCGGGTAACATAGTTGTGTCAGACCGTGTCAAACTGTTGCATTAGCTTTTTCAAGGTGTGCTGTGTTGCTAGAGCAGAATTTCATGGAGAGCATTCAAAACATGTATCAGTGTAATGTTGGGAAATGTTTTGTTTATGCGTGGCTGAACTTGAAGGTGAGGTGATAATAATAACCCCAAATTGTGACAGAAATTGATTTTAATGTCTTTTTTATTTCTGTTGGCCTTTACATGTTTCTATAAATACTGTGTAGTTGAATGAATACCAGACTGATGAATGTGGAAGCCCGCCTGTCATGTCTCAAAGGGAAAGCTTTAAAATATAAATAGCCTTAAAAGTATAAATAGTGAAATCTCTATACTGTATTTATCACTGACCACTTTCTTTTTTCCTTTCATTGCGTCTTCCATTTTATTTTTAGTGATGCTTACTTAAAATAGTTTCCCTACTTTCCTGTTGGCGATTAGAAGGCCAGTCTGGAATCCAAGTGATTTCTAAGCCAGATGGTGAGGAAAGTGTTTCTTACTTGAGCAGTGTGAGCTTGAAGTCTTGTCTGTCCAGACCTTCTTTACTGAAGCATGAGCGTAAAATGAAACACATTTCATCCCAGCTTTGTCTGTTGGGTTGGTTTCACATACGTATTCTGGAGTCGGTTTCAAAACGTGGTGCCAGCATTGTTCAGGACCTCCAGTTCTTCTTACTTTGATGTTATTCCATGTCCCCCTAAGTTTGTAGCTCTGGTTTTAGCTAACTTACTAGAGTCAATACTCTTCACTAATGTCATTATGTTAGCAGCCACAACATTTTTAATGTCTTTTTTTTTTTTTAGTGCCACAAATTCTAGAATATGCCTGTGCTAGTGATCACCTCAGCTGCACACAAAGTAATGTGAACAGGTTAGAGTTTTGATGGCCTTTGGACCTTAGCTTGACTTCAGTGTTGCAACTGCAGCCTACTGTCCACTTACCATTTGGGCTGTTACATCTTTTTCCTCTTCCGTGTGTGTTAATAAATACATAACTTTAAAATAGGGTTGAATCTAATGTGAGCCACGTTGCTGTTTGGTAGGGTTTGCAGGCTAAAGCTGATCTTCCAACGCTGCTTGCTTGGAAGAGGCTGCAAAAGTATCACGGGGTTTTTTTCCCCTCAATTATCTCAAGAAAGGTAAATAAGTCTCAGCAAGGGCCAGCTCATTATTTATACGCTGCTTTTACCATTTCTGCCTCAAAATGGCAGGGAAGATGAAGCAGTCGTGTGGGAGCTACACACAGGAGCGATGTTTACCAGACAGCAGCATGGTCTGGTAAGTGACCACAAGTTGGGAGCGAGGATCCACGCTGGAGCATTCCTAGAAAAGGGTTGTATGGATGGAGTGGGGTCTGGGGGCACAGAACCCATGCTTGTAGCTCTGCTGCTTGGTCTCACGACCTCGGTACTGACAGCCAGTGGCAGCTCCTGATGAGCCTGAGACCCAGTGCAGGGTCACCCAGATTCCTTACTGGGGTGCTTTGAAGGTGTCACTGGGGTCTAAGGTTCCCATGGGAGCATCTGCTGTGCCCCATGGCTGCTTGGACACTGTGACTGGATAGTGTAGAAATGCAGTCATTTAAGGCAAATAAGGTCACAGTTGGTTCCGTGTATCTCTGTGTGCTTTGGTCTCAGCCTGAAACGCTGCCATGGGAAGGAAGAGGAAGGAAGGAAGATGGGAAGTCTTATGGCAGAGACGTGGGAAGCAAGCGGACTGTTTTGTGTCCATATCAACAGCAGCAACAGGCTCCCTGGCACTTGAGTGGCAGCAGCAGTTCCCTCTTGTACCAAGAGAAATGCCTTCTCCTGTGTCACCTTACCCCAGCAGCCAGGAGGTGTATCTGTACGGGTCCAGCATGTCATCATGTGCACATGAGCCATGCCAAGGTCTTTGCTTCGGTTTCTTGGGATGTTGGTGGAGTCCCAAAAGCAAGACGCTCTGGGACCTAAAAGTCAGTAGGATGAGAGGTGATGTTCCTGTCTCTGCCCAAGCCTTTGCTGCTGTACTCACCCCCACGAGACCACTTGCACCTTGAACTTCTCGCAGCTGTGGTGAGGCAAAGAAAGGAGCAGAAATGTGTTCTGCAGCTGCCTTTGAGAGGTGCAGGAGGTGCTGCCTTTAGTCACTTAGCAAAGCCCTGAAATGGCCAGCTGCTGCTCGTAAACTAAAGCTGTTTTCCTGCCCTTGTCAGGGGGGAGTGTTTTTCCTGCTAGTAGACTGCCATGGTGGTGCCTTAGCTTTACATCCAAGCAGATTGCTGATGCATCCAGGCGATGCCAGGTAAAACTGTCTGTGTTTGTGTGGTTCCAAGACTTTGGGGAATCGTGGAATCATTTAATCATTGATCTTTACGCTTCGAGGTGTGCCAGTATCTGCAGGCTTTTTGTTAGTTTTAGATGTGATTTGTGTAGTTTTATTTTTATACAGTGCCTTGGGATGCTTACTGTGGAAGGCTCTTTAAATAGGTGTAACTTAATGTGCTGTTCGGACTTCTCATTAGTCTGCTTGTCTTCGCTCTTATCCAGAAGTAAAATAGAAAGCTTACAGAGCAAGGAGTTTAGAATAAAATGATAGAAAATGAGGCTCTGAAGTAAGGACATTTAGCACTGAGGACTCAGCCTAGCGGTGGAGGAAACAGAACAGGATGTTCAGAAAGTCCAAGCCCTTTGGCATGAGTTAAGGAGCTTGGAAAATAAGCAGGGCTACAGTGAATTTGTGAAACAATGTTTGTCTTCCTAAACTGAATGCTGGAAAGCATCCATTTCACACTTTGCCTTTGCCAGCGCCCTGATATCTATTGTAGCACTCATCTTCTGGCCTCTCTATTTCCAGAGAAATATTTCATTTTGTGTTTAGAAGTTATTTGCGCTTCCTGCTTCCTTGTGGTGCGAACATGATCGTGTTGTGGTTATGGGACTAAAGTTTGGAATCTTAGTCTTTGGTCCTGCTGTACCGCCCTGTTTCTGATGTTTGCATTTTAACTGCAGCGGTGGGCTTGAAAGACTCCGCTTCCGCTTCACTTCGCCAAGGCTGTGTCTACATTGGTAAATTAATCGGGGCCAGGACTTGTATCTTATGATGGTCCATACTGTTTTAATTTCTAGCGTGTTCCGTGACATGTTTTTGGCCTGTGCCATCCAGCGTGCTCCTGGATGACACCTGTGGCATGGGAGAGGGACTGTTCTCAGCAGGCATAATTGAAAAGATAACCATGTTTTGCAGGGGAAAAGAGTGTAGAGATGCACATTTGAGCCATTCCCCCCCAGCCTCTGGATCCTGGTGCTTTTTTATACACTAGGCTTAGCGTTTGAGGAGGGTGCTTTTGCTTCCTAACTGCATCGCTAGTGCTGTTATCTGCGACAGTATCAAGCCACCTCCTCCTCCTCCCCGTGGGCCATCTGCTCAGGCTTACAGCACCACTTCCATAGTGCTAAAATCTCCTGTCTTTGAATAGGAGTCAGGTTTGGGGCACAACTCAAGTTTTACGTCAAGCTAGCGATACAACAAAACCCAAACCCTGTGAGCTTGATTCTTGGCCATCGTGCAGCTCCTTTGGAAGCACAGGTATAAGATGCCAACAGCTCACAAAGCCAGTGTTGTCACAGGCCCACAACAGCAAGTTAGAGAAATAATTACTGTTCTGGTGTATTTGCTTATCACACAGGGCCGCGGTAATTGCACATACAGATCATACATTTGCTCGCACACATGGATTTTATTTTTTGAACTCCACACCTATAGTTCATTCTTCAGGCTTCAATTGTAATGCTTTACTTGAAAATAGGTAGCATTTACTTGCCTCTGTGGGATTTCTAGGTTGTAAAGCCCTCTGCAGTTCTCTGTTGGAAGGGATCATTGAATTCCTGAGCGCTGCTGGTGCCTTGTCTGAATGTGTTCTTCCAAAAACGGATTGCATAAGATATACCTATATATGCATTACTCTTTACAGTCTCTGGTTGCTCTTTTTTTGACTTTGTTTTCTGTTGTCTGAGTTTTCAGTTGCAAATGGAGGCATTATTAAAACCATAGTCTTCCTCATTTGCTCGCAGTTGAAAGTATTCTTTCATTTAGGTAGTACATGGTGTACTAGTAGGATGTACATCACTAGTAGCTGCGGGCTGCACAGACTTGTTTTTTTTGCCTTGAAAATGACAGGATCGGCTTCACAGTGAACATGTATTTAGCATCAAGTTTTTAAGCTCCTGAGCCGGTTCCGTTACTCTGGAACAGCAATGGAAGAAACCACCACTGAGTCATTGGAGTGACCAGTGGAGCTTTTCTTCATCATGGTGCACTGGGTACAGTGCGGTTATCGTGAGGGTTGGAAACACTGAGCAAAAAGGATTTTGTTGTGTCAGTGCTAGGTGGAATGATGTTTTTACAAGCTGGTTTGGCGGGCAGTTTTCTTTTGAGGCTCGTGAGGGCCATGGTCGTTAACAGTCATGCAGGAATTGTTAAGAAAAAGAAAAGGTTTAGGGAAGTGCGGAGCCTCGTGTCTAAATTCTGTTCACAGTTGTTGCCAGTCTATGCGCTCTCTCAGGACTTATTAACTGAAGAGACTGAAAAGTCAGTCTGGAAGGGATTGTGCTGACTACAAGTTTTTGTAGCCTTTGGTGGTGCCAGCTGCAAAAATAGGCAAATCTGGCTGCAGTGGAAGGGCGTGATGGGGCAGCTCCAGCCCAACTGCAGCTCCGGGGGCGTTTTGGAGGTTTTGGCTGGGAGCCGTGAAACGCATCTCCCTGGGGAAGACTGCATTGCAAACAGACCTTGCCCTTCCCTATCAGTGAATTCCTTTGGTGGTAGGCTGGCACCAGAACACCTAAAAATATTTATGATAAAGCTGCAATGATTTTTTTCCTCTCTTTGAGATGGTGATGGGGTTTACATTGTGTTCATTGATGCGTATCTCATGCATGACTCTTTCAAAAGATCTCATTATAGCAGCCACTCATTAGTGGTGGCACTGTACCTGGCTGAAGGCCAGGTCAAAACATGTTTCTCAATTTCTTGCTCTTACATGGCCTAAACCAAACACTAACAGCTCCCCATTGACTTAAGTGGCTGTTGGTTGGGAAAAGCCACTCTGTTGTAGGAAACGGGGGACTGGAGGAGTAGCTCCCGTTTTTCCCTGGAGTTTGGCTTTCTTAAAGAGCAGAAGGAGAAGCACTGAAAGGTCCCCTGCACCCCAACCCAAAAGAATACCTTTGAAATAGGATGTGTGTCTTGCACATATGAAGATATTAGCATTAGAAGTGACTTACAGGTAATAAAATAAGCCTTTATGAGTGCTTCAGAGCACTTTTTCTTTTCCCGCAGAATTATGGTCCTTGGCAGCTCTGTCAACTCATTGTGTAGGAAATGTCTTTGTGGGAAGGGGTTAATGCACAAGGAGAGGAGTCTGCTGCGAATTAAGAGTTAAAAAAAAATTAAAATTACTTTATCTGTCATCCTTTTGCGCTTTCTTAAATTCAGTTCATCTTTTGAATAATTAATCTTTCCTGTTCGTTTTATTTACTTACTTTACATAGGAAGGGGAAACTGTTGGGATCATAAATATGAAGTCTCAATAAGAGCCAGTCTCTGCTTCAGGCAGAAATTGGATGACAGCAAATGCAGGTAGGCCCATGTCAGTTCTCAGGGAACTATAATGACACTTAAATTGTTGCTGAACTAAGTATGCAGGTCAATGGGTAAATCTCTTCATGCCATCCTGGAGCTCATACCGCTGTATGATTTACTGCTTTTAGGACCTGCCTTAGCAAGATTAAAATCAGTGCTGCTTTGCCTACCTAGTTCTTTCCTGAATGCAGGGGAAAAATACTTGTGAAATCCTGAGCACGCAGAAGACAATGAGAGATCCCCACTCATCTTGTGGCAGTCCTTTTGGGGCTTTTCTACACTTTCCTGTGGGACAAATTGCTGTGTTGCCCCAGTTTCATTAGTGTTGTTCAGTCCCTACCCTTGCCCAAGTGCCAAAAAGCACAGATGTGGAAATTTGGACACTGATTTTTCACAGCGTTCATGACAAAAAGGCAGTTGGCTTCAGGGATCAGAGGCATCTTTCAGTATGAACAAACTCTTTTAAGTGTGTGCTTTTTTTGTAAAGGCAATTACTCATTCAGAAGACCATGGTCAAGTGCAAGTACCCTCAGCAGGAGCCCTCGTCCCTCTGCTGCAGTATGGTCTTGCTCCTGTTTAGAGTTGATGGGGTTGTTTGAGCCACTGCAGTTCATTACCCAGGGTTTTCATCAGCTGCTGAGTTTTATTTGTTTTCTGGAGTTTGCTCCTTTTAAAAATACGGTAGCCATCAGTAGAAAAACAACTGAAATAAGAAAGTGTCAGACTTGTTTTCTTTTTTAGGTACTATATTATTCCATAACAAGTAAAGGCTATAGATTATTTATTTTTTGTTCAAACTAATAATTTGCCACAGATGGGAAGGTAGGGGAACAGTCATGAGCTGAAAATAAAATTTGCAGCACAATTCCATGTACGTCGTCGGGGAATCATTCCTATGCAACCCAGCAATGGCACAGAGATTTCAGGGATTATGTTTGGATTAAATGTCAACAAGAGCAGGGCCTTGGTACTATGCCAGGAAGGTCATATGAGGAAAGTCCCAAACTTTTACGCTCAAATAAAAATGTGTTCTGCTTAATACCCATAATATGCTGCTAATGTCAACAGTTAATGACCTGAGTTAAGAAATCTCATCATAACTTCATTTTTTCAAATTATTTTGTATATTTAGATTCGGGACTTTTTGCTGCTTTTTGGTATTTAAGACTTTGTCAGCAATTTTATTTGGGGGTGGTGTCTCTACTGTAGAATTTTTTTCCTAGTAGCACGACATAAAGAAACATCAGTGTAAAACTTCTACAGCTCTTTAAAATTTTCAAGTTCCATGTAAATGGAACAATAACCTGCTGATACTTCCATAAGAATTATTACTACAAGGAAACATCCCCGTTATTTGTAAGATGAAATGCAAGATGTTACAATACCACGGCATTTATGGGAGAATACTTTATTATTGGGAGGGAATGAAAAAATAAATACAAATACGTAGTTGGGAATCGTTCGTTCTTTTTTTTTTTTTTTTATCTGTGGTTTGTCTGTGCCATTCCAAAATACCTGTGGAATTATGAAGGAATATGCTGACAGTCTCGTACTGCATTGAGAATGTGGTCTTTTGGTTTAATTTGATCTCTGTTTACAGTAGATTGATTTTTAACTAGAACAGGATATTCTTACTGAGGGATATCTACACATGGCGTTGTATGGCCTTAGCTATACTAATTGAAATAAACACTCTATTAATCTACTTGGCACCTCTGAAAAAGATGAAACTCTTTTAAAATTGATTTATTAAATCTTTTCAGTAGTCTAAATGTGGTCCTACAGTCAAAGGTATGTGATGCTTTTTTATGTACCATGTCATTTGCTTCCTAGGACTAAACCCCACGGTGGTGCGAGCGCACCTTCCTGATGCCCTTCATGGGCGTTAGGTTTTACTGGGAGAATTTCGGTGAGGCTTTTTTTTGGATGTGACCAACAGACTGAATCAAACCACAGCTCTGATATATGCTGCTTTGCTCCAAAATTGCGTCATGTGAACGGGGGAAAACTTGGGAGTCATTAACCAAAGCAGCTGATGATTCTGCGGATTCGGGACTCCACCTTTCATTTCTAATTATATGTACATCCCATACTTGTAAACCTGATTTTAGGTGTACTGTATACATGCAAATACATATTTATGTACACGTGTGTGTAAACACACGTGTGTATGTGCATGCTGGAAATTCCCCCCCCCTCCTCCTCCTGTCTTTCCCCTCCTTGCCTGCTGCAGTGAGGCACGAGGCAGGGGAGAAAACTGCTTTAGCTGACCGAGGCCAGCATTGCCATGGGAGGATCTACAAACCAATCCCCAGTTTATTAAAGATGGAAGTTGGGAGATAACAATTAGAACAATCAGATTCTGGGGAGCGTCCCAGTGGTAATGGTGGGGTCAAAAACTGAACTGGAAAGTACCACGAGGGGTGGCTGGCTGCAGGAGCGGGGCAGGGGGCCGGGTGACTGGCATCCCGAGGCTGCCGAGTTTCGCAGTTAAAAGACATTCGATGGGTTTGTTATTTATGAAGGATATGGTATGCAACTGTCGTGGTTTAACCCGGCTGGCAACTAAGCACCACGCAGCCGCTCGCTCACTCCCCCCCCTCCCCCTTTGGGACGGGGGAGAGGATA
>NW_009259683.1:508898-525639 GCF_000687185.1 Egretta garzetta
GTAAGAGAATATACAGAATATATATAAAACAAGTGATGCACAATGCAATTGCTCACCACCCACTGACCGGTGCCCAGCCCGTCCCGAGCCGCGATCACTCCCCCTGAGCCGCGATCACACAGCTCGAGCTGCGACCACTTTGCCCGCGACCGACCGAATGGAAACGAACCGACCGAACTAACGAACTAACCCCCCCCCGAGCATGACGTTATATGGTATGGAATAGCCCTTTGGTCAGTTTGGGTTAGCTGTGCTAGCTGTGCTGTACTCCCAGCTTGTTATGCACCTGGGCAAGCAGGAGAAGCTCAAAAAGTCCTTGAGTAGTCTGAGCACTACTTGGCAACAACTAAAAACATCAGTGTGTTATCAACATTATTCTGGTACTAAATCCAAAACACAGCACTATGCTAGCTACTGTGAAGAAAATTAACTCTATCCCAGCCGAAACCAGGACAGCAACCCTCAACACGTCAACGCTTCTTTAAAGTGCAGATTTAAGAAATTGCAGTTTAGAAGTCAGTCCTTTAAATAGTATAAATGAATAAGGTAAATTCATAAATTATTTTAATAAACACCTTTTGTTGTACCACTTATTATTCTGAATCATAACATTGATAGGATTTTTTCCATTACTTATACTAGACCTTTATATAAACTGCAGTCAGTGGAATTTTACTGTCCTACAGCCCAAGACACACAGTAATAAATCAACCCTTGTTTCCTTATTTGTTTGAAGCTAATGTGACAACAAATAGTCTGCTAACAGACATTATTTCTTTGTACTACAAAATATGCAAATATTTCTATGATTATACTTTTATCTCTGTAATATTTTAAAAACATGATACAACGTGTTTCTCTGATAAATTGAGTTACATAAAAGCAGCTTCGCATCTGCATAATGCTTTTACAAAACACTCCCTCTATTTCAAGTTAAAATGTGTGTTCAGCTTGGGAATACGTTCATAAAGAAACTTCATTTACCTTGTTAAGACGGACTTGTGTATTCTCTTAAGTTTCAGGTCTATTTATTTATTTATTTTAAAAATAATCATTTTATCACTTTCTGGACTCCTGCCTGCCCAGGCAGCCGGGGCTGGCGTGGGTTTGGTGGTTAGGGTGCTGCTGCGTTTAAATTGAGTTGGTTTCTTGTTTATGAAGGATGCGTTTTGACTCCCTTGCGCTTTTCCCCCTCCCCCTTCTGTGAATATTTTCTGTAACTGGATGTTTGTTTCCTGGTATTAATCCTTAAGTGGCTTGACAACGACACTTCTTCCCTCTAAAGCCTGTAGAACCATCACAGCTGGCATTAGCCCAGCAGAGTTTGCCCGGCGCCGTACCCGTGCAGCGCTGCATCACCAGCATTTATTTAAGCAGGGTTGTTTCAAGGGACTGCGAGGGCTTTTGGCTCAGCAGCCGCGGTGCAGCCTCCCTCTGTGGGTCTCGCTGCATCCCGGTGCCTTGCTCAGAAAGGGGGCCGTGATGCTCACGAGGACGGCGAAGGCAGATGCGTGGGGCGCGGTGCCTGTGTGCTGGGGCAGACGCGGGTGACCCACGCGTCCTGGCCACCCAGCCGGGGTTCCTCGGAGCACAGGTCAGTGCTAGCCGAGTATGGAGTACTTCGTGAGGTTGCATTGGTTGTATCCTGACTTATTTGAAGCATTTGGTCCTAATGTGAAAAGCAAAGTATGCTAGGGAGGAGTGGGTATGTCTCCCCCTTTCCCAGAGAAAGGAAGGATAAACACATAATGATAGAAGAATTAATTTCCTCTTAACTCTGCATCTCTGCCTGTACCGTCTCAAGGGTTTCTCCTTATAAAATCACATAGCATTATTACTAAGCATCTCTTTGCTGGGTGAAATAGCCAGGTGTGCTTTGTGTATAAGAAAGTGATTGTAGCCTGAAACATTGCTTCAGCCTCTTGATGAGTCAGATCATTCATAATTGCAATAACGAGGTTATTCGTGGTAGGCTCCTCGTTGTGACAACGGTCCTTTGTTTGAAGTCTGGGTTGCATATGTGTTACACTTCCGATCTGCAGATTGCTTCTCTGCTAGAAAACAGTGTTGCAGCAGGGAACTGGAAGCGAAGGTCAGTGCTGCTAAATTCAGGATGTTACTCAGTGCTGGAAATAATTGGGAAGGCTCATAGTTGAGTTAAAAGCTTTAATCATGACTTTCATTGACATGACACTGCTTCCTATTGTTCCTGAGGCTGGCTTTGTATTTGTTTTTTAGTGTGTAGTCTTTTGTTTGTGACGTTTTGGGGTTTTTTTTTTAACTCTGTCTGCTGATTAGAACTGTGTAAATACTGCCAAGAGCGTTTTGTTACTCATGATTGTGTAAGAGGTGTTCTCTCTTGATGGTGGTGGTCCTTCATGTACACAAAACTTTGTTTGAGGAAAGGAAGAAAACCCCAGCATTTCTTTAGTGTTTGGATTCAGCTTAATTTTAACATTTACTTGTAGTCTTCATTTTTTTTATAAAATTATGCTAGTTTCCTTAAAATGACTGCTATCAAGTCCCTAAGTTACAACTGGATTTTCTCTCATGGTGAGGCGATTACACTTTGTGGTGGAACCGTGACCAGAGTGTTTTAGGCTTAGGTAGTGTTTTCTACTAGCTTGCAGCTAGGATTTGTCTCCTGTACAAATGGGTGGTCAGGCTGAAACCAGACCTGTGGTGCTCCAGGCCTCTCCCCTGAGGGGAGCATCCCTGTCTGACCTTCCTCTGCCTTGTGCGCAGAGCGGCTGGTGCCCTCGTCCCTGGCAGGTCAGGCTGGGGAGGGGTTGGCACCGGAGTCTTCCTCCTTCTGTGGCATCCCACGAAGTTTGCAGGCAGGTCTGGTGGCTGCGCGGAGAGGAGGCAACCTCTGCCACCACTGGAAGGATGATGATGATGATGAGTCAGCGATGATGGCTGTACGCAGTATTCCTGCTTCCCTTTGGGAAAAGGGAGAGGCCATTCCAGCGTGGGGCCAGCACTTCAGAGGAAATTGCCGGATTTGTTTGCTGCAGCAGAAGTCTAAAATAACCGCATTTCCCATGGAGGGTGTCAGCAGCTTGTAGCGAAAACACAAAGCAAGCTCGTTCCCAAAAAGCGCATCTGAAATTACACTAATCCTTTTGTTTATAATTCTTTGATGCCAGGTTTTATTCTTGGAGCTCAGAGGTTTCCTGATGGTTTCACATGAAACTGTACTGCTTCATGCAAGGTGAACATGGCTTAAAATAAATCCAGTGCAAGCATTGCAGGGACTCTGTCCTGTGCTTGGGTGTGTGATTTTTGAATTTTTTTCCCCCAATTAATTACTTAATATTTTCTATAGGAGAGGATTGTTTAGATTATCTACGTTAGCTACGAATTTTCAGCCCCACTGTAAATTTGAATTCCAGGCTGTTTTGTTGTAAGTTAGCATAATATTTATACACTCACTTTCCGTGATAGAAAAGCAGCAGTTAATTGTTTGACAGGAAGAATAAAGCGTTTGACTATTCTGTATTGTGTGGGGTGTTATGATGGATTTCTTTTGATTGTGTGGCATTCAAATTATACATCAGTAAGGTAACGTTAAATTATGTTATCTGTCTGCACTTCTACAAGCAATTCCATTGTTTTCATAAAAAATTACAGTGATCTGAAAGCCACATATGTATATAGTAATAATCATACACGTATGGTTTTGTATATTGTTATACAGATCTACATTTTCTGCATTGTATAGGAAGAGGTAGACTAATATTGCTCTTGAGATACTTGCCAGGTATTTGTAAAAATAAAATTTTTTGCTGAAGGTTTTGGTGATCTCTGTAGGTGCTCAGATTTTAGCCATTTCCATTGCATCTGGTAAAAATGCTTTCGCTGAAACGGAGATCAATCTTTTGAGACTTATTTATTTGCAAATGAGATTACATGGGAACACAACTTGATAATATTGTTTGCCCTAAACACTTAAAGGGTCAGTGTTTACTGATTACCTTTCCCATACATCTAGATCAGGGCTGTTTAAATTGCAGGCTTTCATCTAGATTTGGACTGTGATTATATTTGACCTTGCCACAGCTACATGATGTTTCTCAGATGTTGTTGGAAATGTGGCATTTCTTGCTGGCTTTTCCAGTATCTTGGAGAGTGGATTCACCGTTCTCAGTTGTCAAGATTGTGCCGAACTCTTGGATGGCCAAGAAGATGCAGATTGAATGCACGACAAATAGCTGAACAGACCTTAGTATATTAATCGAGTGATGCAGATTAATATAGTGTTATCTTGTTATTTAGTGCAAAAGATTATTTTTTTGAATGAAAGGGAAAAAAAATTAAACTGTATGATCCTGTTCTCAGTGAGCTGCTTAATATAGTAGTTTTACTTACCAAAAAAAACGCTGGTATATTTCAGGAGAAATAATTTCAATGGAAGGGTATCAAAACTTTGGTTTTGTGATCAGAACTTAGTTACATAATTTCATAGGTATTCATTTATTTTTTACTGTGCTATGCTTGAGGAAGCCCTAAGGATCTTTTATTGGTTGTAAGCATTATGAATGTCAGAAAATATGTTAGGAGTCAGGGGTGCTGACTTCTGACATTGCCCCCCATTTGTAAAAGCGCAAAATGAGCAATAATTATGTTGTGACTATAATGATATGTGTAAGCTGTAATTGTAAAGATGGGAAAGGATCTCTGTGGAGTTACTAAGTATCAAATTTCAGTTGTCTTACCACTTGTTATGTTTTGAGAAGTTCACAGATTTGCATTTGCAGTTTTTTACCAAATACCAGATTTGTAACTCTTTTCAGTAGGACCACTAACACCATTACTGTGCATTCACAACAGAACAAAAATCTTGAAAAGAAACCCTTCCCATTTCCAGTTTCCATGAAACTCTTAAAAGGAACAGTCATGTGAAAATATTTTCTTAAAATTCTTTGACAATGCCGTTCCAAATGGCATCGTTACCCTACTTGTTATCCTACTTGTTAGCTGCAGCACTACCAGATAATGGTAATTCTTAGACCTGTGATTATTTATTGCTACATTTATTAGTAATAGTACTATTTTATTCTCTTCTTGTAGCAAGAGAATAAAGCAATCTATGTATTGCAAGGCAGTCTGCTCAGGTTTTCTCTTTTACCATCATAGCATGCTTTTTTTAAAAAAAAAATTATCATATATAAAAGGATATGAAATTTTAATAAAAAGCTTTACTAGGGAAGAGTAAGGAGGAGAATAAGATAAATTAGCCCAAAAAGCAAAAGACAAAATGAAAAGTAAAGCTCTTAACTGAACTTTGAAATACTATCTAGATCAGTAACAATTTCTGCTATGAGCGCTGTAAAAAAAAGAAAATGTGGAATTATTTGTCTAAGGTTGAAGTGTAGTTACTATCATTACTAGAGTTACATCACTGCTATCTGTGGGCCATTTAGTGGTCAATATGTAACAATCATCTTACTCATTATAGTAGTCAGTTTATTTGTATCAAAATTAGTTCCTTAAGATCTTCATGAATGCTGAGGAAAGAGATTTTTTTTTTTTTTTAATGTGGAAGCTAAAAAAAAGGCACTACTGCTAAAACTTCTTTAGTATACTTTTAGAATAGCTTTCTTACACATATGCTTTTAGCAATGCTTTACTCAAAAAGCATTTTTTTCCACCTCTCTCATTTTTTTCTCAATGTCCTGCAATAACTATACCTCAAGGGTGTCTTTGCTTCCTTCTTCCCTCCTCCTGGGTTTGGGGTTATTCCTCCCATACACAGAGACATTAGTATATTTGTCTACTGAAGTGTTTGTTCTCAAGACCTCTGGAAATCAGTCTTGCCCTGAGACCGTTGTTCCACTTAGCACTAAACAAAACATCTTCATGTTTAGTAGGAATGGAAATGTATTTCCTTGCTCGTGAGCTTCTACAAAGAAATCCATTTGCTCAATCTTCAATATAACAACATTGTTGACATAGTTTCTGGATGCCCAGCATCATTGTTTGCTGTTACCAAAAGAATTTGGAATGCATGTGGTAAAGGCCATTATACCACACCATAATAAGGCTGTATTTCCCTATATTCCTCTGTCTGAATAATTCTGATTTTGAAGAAGTGATGGCACCGTACTTCTGTACCATACTGGTGAAATATTTAAAGTTACAAATGTGAGGAGGGGCTGTTCTAACTAGTTTGGCCAGGAGATAGCACTATTAAGTCTTCTGCATGTACACACCCTTCTTAATCACTGAAAATTTCATAAGGAATTTTTGGCCGCCTGTGAGAGCTTGGCTGTAGAGCTGGAGTGACTGACCTTCGAAGACCTTGAAATCTGTCTGATGGATTATCTTCTGTACACGACAGAGATGACCTGAATGAAAACTTTACCTGTCAGAAAGTTTCAGAACAATGAGTAAAGCAAACTGAATGCAGTTTTTGAACTTTTTAGTCTTGATTTATTTTATTAAACTATTGCACTTGGAATGATACTGGGCAGTCCATTTACAACAGCACCAAAATGTGCGTTAATCAAGGCAGGTATTTTGGTAGGCAGAGTCACAGAAACCTTTTGGAAGCATCTTTTCATCTAGTCATGCGGTGTGTGTGGAATCCCCCGGAGATTACTGTCATTAACTACTCCCGTGGGACTCCTAAGGGATAAAGCTTTTCAACACCAAACTTGAATCATGAAGCATGCCTTTGATTGATTGCAGTCTCATGTTGAGGAACGTAACTAACGTCTCAGCTGCCAATGTGCTGAAGTCCAGCGATGCTTGAGATGTCAGAGAGGGTGTCCCGCTTGGCTTTCAGCAGTGAAAGTGGCTCTAGAATGGCGTCTCCTGTGGGAGATATCCCCTAACGAATCTTGGGATGGTACCTGGAAACAGAGAGTAGAGTGTGGCAAGCCTTGCGTTACTTAACTTCATCTGGAAATTTGAGGTTTTTTTCCATTTTCATCCTGTGCCTTTGACTTTTTCCTCTATTACAAATAAGACTTAAATGTTTATTTGAAAGGGGACCAGATTGACAGCAAAGATATCAACCACTTCCAACAAAAACTATAGTGTTGATCTTGGTCTTCATCTTGTCTAATATGACCAAAACTTAGTATTTTTCCCTTAGTCTTTTTGATGAAAAGACTAGCGAATGATAAAATGTCTTGTACTTTGGTTGGTGATCTCGTTGCAAAACTGAAGACTTCTTAGGGCAGTTCAGCGAAGCTTGCAATGCATTTCCTCTTGGATGAGAGCCAGAGGATTCCAGCATGGTCATTCTGGCATAGTGGCTATGTTTTATAAAACAGGTGTCTACATATGCTGATAAATCTGAACAGATGTCCTGGTTTTGGCTGGGATAGAGTTAATTTTCCTCCTAGTAGCTGGCATAGTGCTGTGTTTTGGAATTAGGATGAGAATAATGTTGATAACACACTGCTGGTTTAGCTGTTGCTCAGCAGTGCTTTACAGTAACTCAAGGACTTTTCATCTTCTTGTGCTGCCCTGCCAATGAGGAGGCTGGAGGTGCACAACAAGCTGGGAGGGTGCACAGCCAGGACAGCTGACCCAAACTGGCCAAAGGGATGTTCCAGACCATACGACATCATGCTGAACCAAAAAAATGGGGGGAGTTGGCTGGTGGGACGAGAACATTGCTTGTGAACTGGCTAGGCGTTGGGTAGCGTGTGGTGAGCAATTGCATTGTGCATCACTTGTTTTGCGTATTCTTTTATCGTTGCTATTATTTTCCCTTCCTTTTCTGCCTTATGAAATCATCTTTATCTCAAACCATGAGTTTTACCTTTTTTCCTATTCTCTCCCCCATCCCTCTGGGGGGGAGTGAGTGAGCGTGTGTGTGTGTTCTATGTGGTGTTCAGCTGCCTGCTGGGTTAAACCATGACAACAGTTAATTTGAAAGTATTTGTTACCGTGAACAAGGCTGGTAATTTACCATGTCAATAAAACAAGCTACAAGCAGCATTTCTGTAATGTGTGTAATGTACAGTAATTCTGTAATGCAATGGCTCCACTGTGTGAGCCATTTTTAAATTTCTGTTCAAGATACCCTTGATCCCGATGTTCATATATTTGCTTTTATCACTAGCTGTCTTTCAGTTAAAATCTGTAGAACTGATTCTCGTTCACAGTGATATCAGCCAGCCAGGTTAACCAACAACAGTCCATGACAAAGGGCATAACATTAATGAGGAAATGGAGAACTGAACCATACACATTAAAAATACATGTAGTAAACTAAAATCATCAGTAGGGTTGCATTACCAAAGAGTCACTTTTCCAGGTGATGTTCCAGTCTATTCTTTGAAATCAAGAAAGCCTTTTGATCCCCCACATATCACATCAGACTGTTGCTAGTTAAGTTCCTAAGATTCAGCAATGTCTCAGGTATTCTGGAAATCTTACAGAAACACTGTCCATTTTTCTGCAATGAGTTTCATCATTAGCATTGTGAGGGGTTTTGGGGGGGGTTTACACATTTTCTTACAAAGTTTTGAAGTCTCAGTCCTTATTTCAGATTAATGCTCCATAGGATTGATCTAATCACCACCATATTCGTTTGGAGTCCCATGACTTCCAGAGAAAGGTCTTCAGTGGTTTGTAAAGCTCATGAACAGCTGAAAAAAATTTAAGCTCAAATGCTAGAACCTCCATTATTACTGTTAATCAGTTAAAAAAATGAGGCTTTACAAGGAGATAGTTATATTGCATTTACTAGTTAGCAAAAGTTCTTCTGAGACCCAAAGGGTATGCTGTAGTTTGGACTCTGTTTCTCAAGTGCCTGAGGCACTCCAAGGATTGCCTCCAACTCTGGAAGAACTAGCAGCTGTGACCAGAAATTTCAAAGATGCAGAGAAAACCACCACAAAAAGCCCTGGATTCTCCATCGCTTTGGGGTTTTCCAAAGGAGAAAAAACACCTTTAAGGAGAAAGCATGCTAAAGTTGAAGACCAGTTAGTCAGGATCTGTAGATGACTATCTACACAGTATAACTGCATCTATATAGTATATCTATATTGTATCTGTATATTCAGGATCCGTATACGAGTTGATTATTTAAGAGGTGTGGCCTGCATAACACAGTAAAGGATCCCTCCTTCCTTTAAATGCTAAATTTGGGAAAAAATCCAACGTCCCAAAGAGGCCACCTGGATTGTGAGCTGAAAAGTGGGATTGTAGCAGGCTCTTTTCCCCTCTGTAGGATGGTTTGTCTTTGCACCTGAGCCCTGAGAATACGTCTGACCCTGAGCAGGCTTTTCCTAAAGTGTCTTTGCACAGAGAGTGCAAGAGTTGCTCTTCTTGCCTCCCTTCCTCCTGCTTGGGATACCCAGCCAGAGCTAAGGGTAGCTGAGGTGAATTAACAGCTTTTTCACTTTACTTTCAGACTACTTTGATCCTCCTGACTTTAGGAGAGTTAAATTCCCCTTGGAGTCTGTCTGACCTGCTGGGTGAGAGCAAGGGGTTGTTCGTGCATCATCTGAAAAAGTAGACGTGAATCCTCTTCAAACTGGGAATACCATTTGAAGTTTGAAGGACAATTCATTTCTGTGTCCCGATGCAATGATAGCCGGTTAATCATAGAATCTAGTTCTCTTAGCTGTGTATTGTGGGGAATCTGCAGATCTAAATTCAAACTTATAAAGAGCATGAGGGCCTGTAGATAAAAGGGTCGATGCACATGCAAAATACTGTGCGAACGGTTGGTGCATTGTGCTTAGGTTCAGCTGTAATTACATTTTGTGACCAGGAGGAGGAAGGAAGCATGATTTACAGTGCTGGGACTTGTGATGTGTTTCATGTGTTTTGGCATTGCAGCAGAATTGGGGCTCTTCTATTGTGTGCTGCAAAGCTTTCCTAGATGAGCGTAATAAGGATGAAAGCAAGAAGACCATGGTATTGATGACCATGCTTGTAAGAGAGTTGTGTGGTAATCTAATCTAAATCAAATGATGGTGTAGAATAAACAAGCACCTACCACAAAGAAAAAAAGCATTGGGATGTCTACACTTGGGTGAAAAATAAAAGTGAAACATCCATTCAGTGATACTGCATTTCCCTTGATTGTCATATGTACAAATTGAAAATAATTTAACTAAAATCAGTGGGATTATATTACAGCTCAACAAAAGATGGGAATTAACTCCTGCTACTTGTTTACTGAAGACCTGAGAAGTTCCAGTAGTGTTTTGAAGGTGTAGTATACGTTGTGGTCTCGCCATACCTGGCATTAATGTGAATAGTTCAAACCTGAAATGAATAGGTAGTGTCTGTACAGCAAT
This sequence comes from Egretta garzetta, assembly GCF_000687185.1. Taxonomy (NCBI): domain Eukaryota; kingdom Metazoa; phylum Chordata; class Aves; order Pelecaniformes; family Ardeidae; genus Egretta; species Egretta garzetta. The sequence goes on from NW_009259683.1 coordinate 519,170, forward strand.
GAGTTGCAGATCTGATCAGAAGGAAGAGAGTTCGTGTGAAATGGGTTCTTGTACTGGGAGATACAGGGTTACCAGTCTTTGGACATACGTGGACGATAGTTCTGAGAACAGGTTCCAGTTTAAAACACACACTGGCACAGAGGTAATCTTTGCCTGATGGCTCCATCCTTTCCACCTGGTAACAGAAAGGAGTACATTTAGGCAAGCAGTTATTTGTCATAGTTTTTAAGTGTGTTTACATGCACAAGACCATTTAGACTTTTATATAAAAATTGTGTAAATCAAGTAATGTAGAAGTTTGCATATATGTTCTTGGCTTTTTTGTGGAATCTAAGGAAGTACCAAGATATAAAACTATAGTAACGGGTTTTTTCTTGCAGAATTAACATTAAGCTTTATGTAGAATAAAGGAAACATTTGTAAAAACATTCTGCTTTACTATTTCTATGCTCAGAAGATTTTGAGGTTTTATTGTCTCTCTCTGCCAATGTATAATGACCCAGGATTTGCACTGCTGCAGAAGATTGTTTCTTGTGCAAAAGTTGATGATACTAATTAATCTCCCTGAGCTGTTTTCCCTGAGTCTCTGCCCAGCCAGTGTGGTGTTGACATGGGGCTAGGTGACCAAGCCTTAGGTGCCTGAACTTCTTGCAGTACATCTCAAGAGCATGCACAGGGTGCATCAGAACATGGGTGCAGTATGCAGCAGATGTTATGCTTGTAGTATCTTGAACCTTGTTTGAATAAGAACGTGGAGACTTTACACCTTACAGATTGAAAATGAGTGGAATGAATGAAGAATTGGACCAGAGTTGAATCAATTGTTCCAACACCAGCTTTCAAGTGAGGCTGGATTGAAATTACCCTGCTTCTGATTTCAAATGGAAGAGTTTTTAGAAACAGAAATTAAACAGAAACAGGATCAAAAGTTACCATCTGGTTCATGGAGAACAATCCTATGCTTTTGGAAAAATCCACTGCGTATATTCTCCACAGTAGCCTGATCAATGTAAGCATAGTTTGTCACCATATATTAATAATGTCTTGTGCTTGCATGGATACAACCCCTATGCTGCAGGTACGTGGCATCTGTACAACAGCAATGCAGGCAGCAAATATGACACCAGATTAAGGAAGGAACAAAACAGGTTTTATTGATGGTATGTCCAGTATTCAGAAAGAATTGCACCTTTTTTTGTCACCATGAAATACATGCAATACTAGCAAGACCCTTCATGGCAGCCTTGCCTGGTTATTTTTTTCAGTGATGATGCACATTCTTTTGTATCAGAAGAGAAAGAAACTAATTAAGTTCTTTACAAATACACATGGAATATGCAATAAATAAAATCTTGTGAGAGTGCTGCTTAAGGTTATAGTGTTCATCTATCAGCCTCAGAAGAAAATTCCAATTATAATCCCAGCGCAATGAGTGGTTTATGTTATGTGCGTAGCATGGGTATCATAATAGTTTTCCTTCTCTTGATATATTGGTAGTTTACTGAATAGTGGCATGAGATACTGATTTGTTTTATGGCTGTCTGAGAACATAGTATAGCGTTAATACTCCATATTCTTCAGGCAGAAATGGTTTGGATGCCTTCTGTGTTTTATTGAGGTCTAGTGCTATATTTAAATGTGTTTTACTTTACTGATTTATCAGCTTTTCATAAGCATATCTGAATTGTCTCATATACTCTCCTATCCCAAATCATCCAGTCTGTGTTATATTGCCTCAGACGCCAAGTCCTGACAGCTGCCTGTCCTGTATGATCATCTGTGCTTTTATTCTCTGGTGGAAAGTGTAATTAGAGAACAATGATTTAGCTTTTGGGTTGACATACACTTCAGACTTACTACAATACTCTTCATCTGCTGCTGTCATCTTACCCAAGTATTATAAATACCTCTTCTTTCTCTCCAGTTAACCTCCCAGCTCCCTCAGAGGTGGAACGCTGTGTCCATTAGCCATATAAAAACTTGTTGTCTAGGAGGGGAAAAGAGGAGTTATTTCTCTTAGTCAGCCTAGTGTGGGAATTTGGAGAGGCAGAATGTAATTAATTATTGAGCTTGAATTTTGGCCAAGGCTCTATTAGTCTGAGAGTTACAGTTTATGAATTTCTTTCATTCTTGTGATGATAGGAGGGGGAGACGAGAGTGGGATTTTATGCTAAGAGAGAGAGTTTGGACTCTTGCTGTGGCAACGTGTTTCAGTTGTCACTGTTTTAAGCTGGACTGCTCTATGGGCTGGAGGAGGAGGATGGGGGATAAAAATGATAGTACGGCTTCAAATGAAACTATTTACAGGAAAAAAAAAAATGGTTAATTATCCATAAATCAAGCTCACAAAAAACAACCAGAGCATGAAAGAGCTACAGTGCATGCCCTCTATCTTTCACAGGCCGTTTCCAATTCACTTGGTGCTTTGTGTTGCTTTTCTGAGGCAATTTTTTTTGCTTTACGTGCACCAACACACATTTTGTCATCATTTGTTGATGGTAACTTCTGGGCCAGATGTAGCAAGTCTCTAGTAAGCCATTTAGCAACTAGATCAAATATAAATCAAGAAGTTGTAGTATGAGTTATGTTATTAAGTATATTTTATTTGATGCCCCCACTAGCTCTAAAGTTAATTTTTGTAGTGAAGAAATAATGACAGTGACAAGTATTAAGACTGAATGCATCCAGAACTGGGTGGAGGGAGAGGAAATGTATGTCCACCGAGGCCACTCTTCTGCCACATTATGGGGAGCATATGCCACATCAGCCAGTGTTAAGGGGAATAGTTTTATGCAATAGAGAAATGGGACTGGGGAGTAGATCAGTCTTTGACAAATACATCTCTTGTGAAGTTTCAGTTGTGTTCCTTTTCATCACCAAAATTCTTCAAATGTTATCTCATAGTTTACATTAAAATGATGGAAGAAAATTATTCAAGGTCCGAACTTTTCTGAATCTCTTGGGTTTATGTATGTCTTCTTAAATGCATGGTATGCAAAGTCCCAATATGTTTCTGTTCTTAAATAATAAGAAAAAATAATAATTCACAGAGAATTAGATCTGTTTTTCTTCTGTCTCTAAGGAAATGCTTGCATTCTGAAAAGGTTGTAGCACTGCACTGTGTAATAGTTCTGCCGTCCTTGTAAACGAGATGTACTTTGTCCTGTTAAAATTAGAACTACTTAAGAGACACTGCAATTACTATGAAATTGCAAATCATCTCTCTCCTGGGAGAAGGTGATTTTCTTCGCTGAAGGGAAGTTGGCATTAATAAGCACATAATCAATGAAAATAGTGTTGTCATAATGGGTATTGAAGCTTATAATAAGTGATATTGTATGGGGTTGGAAGAGAAGAAGGGTCCAACTGCACAGCCAGCGTTCCTTTTCATCGTCTGCCTCTTAGGCTAATTCATCGTATAACCAGCTAGTTGTGGAAAGTGGAATTCACTGCTGAAAGGAGAACAGGTGAATGACGTAGAAAGTGAGCTGAAGATTGGGGGAAAAAAAAAAATTATCATTGGTAGTTTAGATGAATACATTTCTATGGATATTTGTGAGTTTGATCTCTGGGAGCCTTGAGCCTCCAGTCACGGAACGTTTTCTGCTTTATTTCATTGCATTTTGATTGCGGACAGTGGTGTAGTTGCATGCGCAACGCCCGCTCCGCGTTGAGCAACCAACGCAAGGAGGGTAAATGATTAACCAACACTTGCTGTTCCTTTCTGGCTGTTGCTCAGAAATCACTACAGAAATCAGTGAAAACCTTCAGAAATTCTCCTGTGCCGAGGCAGAGTCCCTGTCCTGCAGAGGACAGGGGACAGCAGAACTTCCCTTGTTCTTCCCCGCTGCCTTCTGGCTGGGTGACCTTGGGTGCTCAGGCACGTCGGCAGCCGCCATGGAGTGAATGCTATGGAGCTGGGGCTGAGCTGCGACTGCTCCGAAGGCAGGGGCGCATGGGATTTTGTCCGCAGTGACTCCGTGCTGCTGCTGTGGCTGGGTAGTCGGTGGCTAAGGAGGTGTGCACTGGGCTACACAGTAGCTATAGAGCAAACACACTGTTTGCCTTTCCAAAGGGTTTTGTTTGACGTTTTGTTCTCAGCCATGATTGGTAACTCCAGCGTTCTCTCCCGGGGACTGCTGAAATGAAGTTCTCTGTAGCTGGATTTGTGAAGCAACAGGGAAGATTTCCAAAGGCTTAGATTTCCTTAAAAACCTCTAGTAAGAGCTATCCGCCTGATTGCCGTCTGAGGTAATTCAGATCTTCTCTCTCATTTTTTATAGATAGGGTTCTAATCATGGAAATGGGATAAGTTTTTAAACCCTTTAAAAAGAGGGATCTTCTCCTGATAAACAGAGTTTTATTTCTGACTGCAGTTACGGGGATGCTTAGAGTCTAAACAAAAGGTTACCTGCACGGAGGTGCCTAAATATTTAGGAGCAGCAGGTTACAGACAGTACCTGAGAACGTTAGCCTTGCAATGTCTGTTTCTGAGTTCTCATGGTAGGATATCCTTTTAAGTTCAGTGCCGAACATGCACAGCACACGGCGTTTGCAAAGCAAAGGGCTGTACCCCACCCGTGACCTTGTCTAGCTGTTTCTTTCCATCATAAACTCATTATCCGAGTCACTTCAGTCAGCTAATTAAGTCCTCATCTTTTTAACCTTTTCTTTGGGGGATCCTACTCTCTGTTCTCCACATAAGTGGCCTATATGGGCCGGGTATACGTTCTTTCTCCTCTTTTCGGCAGGTTTTGCCCCCCAGGAGCCTGGGTCTGCCTGGTCCTGCTCTCGGCCCCGCCTGACCTCCATCCTGGGCTGCAGTACAGGCAGCAGCAATGGCAGGGAAGGCATCTCACCAAGCAGCATCCTCGCGTGAGGATGCTGCTTGTCACCAGTACCTGGCGTTAAACCGCATATTCAGCACCTATCCAGCACCTCTTGCAAGTTTGCAGAGGTTTGGAGTGTCATCAGATTTGAACTGGTTTTAACTGGCCTGGCAAAAGCCACTTCCCTGAATAAAAAGCACCTTCTGCCTGTTTAAAACAAGAAGGATATTTGAATTCTTGAAGGAGGAGCTACCAGATATTATTTTCTCACCGTAAAACAATGCCTTTTTTTTTTTTTCCTGGCTTTTATCTTGGAAATCATTGAACAGTTTTGGCTGATGTAAGAAAAAATAGCCTGAGGCACAGATCCAACATGGAAAGTTTCAGCCCAGACAATTAGGCTGGCAAAATCATAAGCAAATCGGATCTTATGGGAAGTATTGGATAATCCCTAGTAACATGTTGGCTGTGTGACACTTCCAACCTATGTGTACTGAATTTGCAAGAACACTTTCTTTTCAACACTCATGCAACTTGCACACACTCTTATGCAGTGTATTCTGCTGAAATGCATATCGCTTAATTAAGTAAGCCACTTAAGACAGATTCTTATGCATGTTAATATGGCTGCAGCTAATCGCATGTGTGGTTAAGCCTGTTAATTACTTACCATCTATTTGCCTGGTTTGAGTTTTATAACTGCAGACTGAGGACCAAATGCTCAGTGTCCTCTATAACTCTTACTACTAGGCATATTAGAATAATTAAGAAATCTCTGTCCATCCTCAAAAGTGTACAGTAAATTTCCCATACAAAAGGTCAATAATTGAAATACTATTGTGACATAGAACGCTGTCTTGCAGTTAAGGATTCAGGAAAACAATAACTTAGCAGAAAGCCTTCAGTCTTCATTCTTCTAATATATTATTTTGGTTATTTCCATATTGCACTGTTCTCAGCGGGAGTCAGAGGAAGGCTTTGGCTGAATATTCTCTACCCCTAGCTAAGAGACTCTGTTGTGTTTTCATTACGTTTGCCTCACATAATCACTCATTGTTAATTTCAAAAAGCCTTTGATATTTGTGTGTGTGTGTCCCCTAAACAGTAAGCTGATCCAAAATGAAATATGATTTATTGCCTTCTGACCTTAACACACCTTGAGGAAAACAGCATACGAATCTGGATGTTAACTGCAGCAGATAACTTTCCTCCTGTGGTTGGTGCCTGCACTCCTAGGCAAGGTCAGTGATCTGGTCAAGTGAGGCTTTTTTGTTTGGATGGCCTCCCTTGCCTGTGTTCCTTGTAATAGTTTTTTTCCTCTGTTCAGGTATGCTTCCCAAACCAACTCGGTCCTTCTGGAGGGGTCTCAGTATTTATTGTGGCCACGGGTCAGCGATGTGTTGCACCAAGCCTCAGTACTCCTAGGACCAGACTGAAAATGCTGGGGTGCTATGGCAGAAGCAGCCGTGAGCATGAATGCCTTGTCTTCTCCTTGTTGGTTCTGATGGGTTCATGTTGTGCCACTGGGATGAGTCTGGTGTCAGGGACGCTGGGGCAGGAAGGCTGGAACCTCCTGGGGAAACGTGGAGAAGGAAGGTGGTGTGCGGAGAAGACTGCCTTAAAGCTTATAATTTTCAGAGG
>NW_009259683.1:526391-527679 GCF_000687185.1 Egretta garzetta
GTGGAGGAATGATGATCTCAGGAGGTTGCTCTGGCTGCACCCGGGGATGTGTACCTATTTATGGGAAGAGTCTTCTCACAACGTTATAGGTAGAGCTGTATAAATCTGGGTGGCCTGACTGAACCCAGAAAATCATTGCCCAGCATTAAACAGTTTGATTTGGGATTTTGAGGTCCAGGAACCTCTGCTGCTTAGTTCTCTGGTACGCATAGTAGATACTTGCTGCTAGGGCGTGCAGAAGGGAAAGGATTAAAAGGAAAAAAAAGTAAGCAAAGCATTCGGAAATTCAGCGCCTGCACGGCACATATGATCAAGGCCTGCCAGAAACCTTTCATAAGAGAAAGGATGTGCAGTTGAAATGGTAATTTGTTGTTTGGACAAGTTGTTTTGGGAGAAGAAAGGTCATTCACTGAATCTTCAGATAGTCATAGCGAGAGTGGTGATTACTTTTCTAGTTTTGCTCACTGTCCTGGGACACGATCCTGTTTTGGCCAAGTTTTTCCTCCTCTGCTAGTCTTTTCGAGGCGGGCAGAGCCCAGGATGATTTTTCCCCAGGCACCGTGCCTTGCAGTCAATACTAGTGTAAGGTGAAATGGTGGAAGAAAGAACAAGAAGGAGGTGGTGGTGGGATGGAGAGAGAAGAAGAGAAAGTACAGTGGTACTGTAGTGTTTTGTGGGAGTGAAGGATTGTATGTTTGGGGAGAAGCTGGCTCTCGTGTGCATTGAGATCTGCACCACACATGCTGATGTGCTGATCGTGGCCAGTGACCTCATCCGTGTGCAGGTCTGGATATAACAGGGGTTGAGGCTTGCCAGCCAAGGACTGACTCTCAGGAGGAAAATGAAGACTGACTATTTTTGGCAGAGAATCCCTCCTCCTTGCGGAGTCACTTGGAGACTCACAAAGACCACGAGACTCTGATGCAGGGCTTTAAAGGTGGATAGCAGATGGAATAAGTTTGATTCCTCAACTAAACCTGCTTTCCATTTGTGCCTGTGTGAACTCATTCATTTGCATTCCCGTACTGCTCTCTCTTTTTCCTTTTATTTTTCCTGGACTTGTCTTATTAGACAGACCCCCCAAATCCAATGTCGGACTTCTCGCTCCATTCAGACACAGAGGAGTGGTGATAACCTGTCCCACATGTAGGCTGCTGGGAATGTCTGTGCTCCCCTGGAAAGTGTCATGACAGTCTGGATCAGCAATTTAAGTCGAGGCTGAAGCCTCTGTCCCTGCAGGTGCTCTCAGCTGGATGCAGGATCATCGAGACATCTTACCTGAACTAGG
>NW_009259683.1:527699-537586 GCF_000687185.1 Egretta garzetta
CTCATAAGCATCTTATGCCTTCTCTTAACACAGTTCTGGAATGGCAACAGTTGGTATTTTCATTTAGAGTGAATGATGTTTAGGCTCCTTCAATAGTTCTGCATCTAGCAGTCCTTGCTATAGTTTATTGTAATATATACAAAACTTCCCTGTGGTCCCCACAGCTCTTCACTAAAGGTAAAACCATTGACCCCAAGAGACAGAGCACTTTCCCGTAAATTCTTTGCCCCATCTGTTTTCAAATCAACTGATGATGGAGGGAGGGGGAGGATGAAGGGGAAGAATAGCATAATGAAACTCTTCTGTTGCATCACTTACAGTTCTCAAAGAATGTTTGCAAAAATCAATGTTGCTTTTCTTCAAGCTGCTGGAAGGCACAAGTCTTTAGTCAATTAAATCCTCATTTTTTGATTTTTCTTTTTTTCTAGTAAGGCTTCTCAAATGTCTTTGTGCTGTTATGTGTGTTTGGTGTCATTTTACTAGCTAAAATAATCAGGCAGGTTTTGTGTATTTTTAGGTATATGCTAGATAAACAAATAGTAATGGAAAACGTGAAAGCGTTGTTCAAATTTGGACTTAAAAGTTGATGTCATCTGAATGTGAGCCACGTGAGTCTGAATTGTCTGACTAGTTTAGATCATGCAATTGGGAAAATAATGGCAAGGAAACCAAGGTACATGTTAAATGCCTTCCAATGCTACATTTGGTTATTCTGGATAAAGCAGAATATTATGTAAAATTCTGTATGTCTTTCTGTGATCATCCTTTCCAGTCTTACGAGGGCAATCAAGATAAATTAAGGTCTGTGAGCTGCCATTTTCCCTGCTGGCTTTAAAAAAGTTATTCTGGTAATTTGTTCTTGAGCAGGTGAATGTGGCTGTTCTTATTGTAGTCCTAATTTTCATTTTGAATAGAGGTATTAATCTGGCGAGCTGTACTTGATTTGAGTTTCAAAAAAACCCCAAACAACTGGTGGGATATCTATAGGCCAGATAGGAATAATTTCATCTGAAGATACTGGCTCCTTTAATAACAAGTCATCCCTCTTCTCCGTGCAGTTTATCCCACTACTTTTCTCTTCCTTTTCAGCTCCACTGAGGGCTGGTATCCTGAGAAGACCTCCATCCCTTGCGCTTTGTGTCTGACCTCCCAACAGTAGTACTTGTTTACCTAGAGAGATAATTATTTTCTGGAGAGCATCCAGCTGATAACTTACTTTTTCATTAGACCCCTTTTTCCTATTAGTTATCTCCTGTTAGTTGATCTGTGTCATTTGATAAAACTAATTAGGTAATAAAAGACTGCTTCTGAACTCCTCCCTTTAATTTTGGCATGGCGAAATGTACTTCTTGGCACCTCAGTCTTTCCTCATAAAGACAGCCTTCAGTTGACAAACAACATAAATCCAAAAGAAAACAAGCCAGTTCACGCACCCTCTCTTGATATATCCCTGTGCCAGAACAAAATAGTTCCTAACAAATTATTTGTACCAAAGATAGTGACATAACCCTGGCTCTGTTTTAGAGTTTTGCAAATGTTTGCAGAACATCTCAAGAGGCCAGGCTAAAAATACTCAATGAAACCATTCAGCATTCTACTAAAAGCATTTTGTTTCCTAGGACTTTCCTCCCTTCTGAAAATGCCCTCCCACAGCTGCATTACATTTATTAGAAGGTGTTTCAGGCAGAAGGTAGGAACATCACCATTTTATATTTCATTTTAAAATTTAGCCTAATTTTCAGGTTTCCTTTTTAGATTACGTACTTGTTTTGTTTAAAAGACATCTCAGTGGAAGCAAAGTTTCTTATTCGCTTCAAGTTGAAGTATACCTGTCCAATGAGAAAGAGGCTGATCAGATTATCTTTCATGAAAGTTTTCAGTTTAAAGGTTTGAGGTGTCATGATATGCAGCATTTCAAAGACAAATAGCAAAGAATTACCATTTTGATATGGCCAATGGCCTCTGCGACATCCTACCGCAGGAGAAGGAAGGTGTCAAAGCTTCCTTTGAAAAGAATATGGAATATGCTCTGCTCAGATGTGAGATCTCTGGAAATCACTGTAGTCATCATCTCTTTGTGGTGCTCCAGAACCCAGAGGAGAAGTACATCCAGGATCCCCAAGTGTCCAAACACCCAGCCCACCAAAAATTGGAGGGAAACAATTGTCCAGGTTTCAGATGGTTTAGAAGTAGGCGATCAGTTCATGGAGGGATGACCAAAGGTAGGCGTCTAGCTTTGCTGATGCTACACGTGACCTACCCACACTCATACGGGCTCCAGAGCAGCTGCTGGAAGTTAGGCAGGATGCCTGAGGTCATGACAGCTAACTGAATATGAGCCAGCAGTGTGCTCAGGTGGCCAAGAAGTCCAACAGTATCCTGGCTTGTATCAGGAATGGTGTGGCCAGCATGAGTAGGGAAGTGATCATGGCCCTGTACTCAGCACTTGGTGAGGCTGCATCTCGAATACTGTGTTCAGTTTTGGGCCTCTCACTACAGGAAAGATGTTGCGTTGCTGGAGCATGTCCAGAGGAGAGCCACAAAGCTGGTGAAAGGTCTGGAGCACAAGGCTTACGAGGAGCAGCTGAGGGAGCTGGGGTTGTTTAGTCTGGAGAAGAGGAGGCTGAGGGGATCCTTATCACTCTTTACAACTGCCTGAAAGGAGGCTGTAGGGAGATGGGGGTCGGCCTCTTCTCCCAAGTAATGGGCGACAGGACAAGAGGAAATGGCCTCAAGTTGCACCAGGCCAGGTTTAGACTGGACATTAGGAAAAATTTCTTCATCGAAAGGGTTGTCAAGCATTGGAACAGGCTGCCTAGGGAAGTGGTTGAGTCCCCATCCCTGGAGGTATTTAAAAGATGGGTAGATGAGGTGCTTAGGGACATGGTTTAGTGGTGGGATGGCAGGGTTAGGTTAATGGTTGGACTTGATGATCTTAAGGTTCGTTTCCAACCTAAACGATTCTGATTCTGTGTGTGGACAACTGAACTGAAGTCTTACCTAGTCTTGGTCTCTATCGCAGTAGGATTTCAGCCTAGAGAAAAATCTATCAAAGCCAGTGAAATTAGGCCAACAGAAGGATCTCATCAGAATCTGTCCTGTGTTTTACACTCAGAAATATCATCTCCCTTAAAAGAGTGACTTCTGCCTGTTTATTATTCAGTGTTAAATGCAATCAGTGCTTTGGTCAGGTCTGAAGAAGTGTTTTGATATTAGTTGCATAGTTACTGTGCGCTAGATTTTCTTCCGTGTCAGAAGGATGTACCGTGGGGATGTTCAGAATCTGTTGTGCTCGCCGAGATTTGGAGTACTACATCTTCAGGGACGCAAGAGCCCCAAAATAGCAGCATATGAAATTTTAAAATCAGTGGTACGATAAACTCGGATAGTACCAGGGTGTGTTTATAAGCGAATCATGCGATAAATAAATTATGGGAGTGATAGTGAGATGCAGTTATAGCAATAAGAAGCGACTGCTTTCAAATGAAAGAAAAATTGAAGTTTGTACTTTTGTTTGTCCTAATTACATTCAGAGAAAGGTTTGACTTGCTTTCTGCCCCTAAATTTTTTTTGTATCTTCCCTAGATGCATTTAGAGCCAATACTGACACGGGGGTATTTAGTTAAGATGCCTGAAATGGTTATTACCCTCTGGAGCTCATGCTTTTCCTATCAGGAACACTCCTGAGCTACTGCAATTTTTAACCTACCACAACGTCAGCTAAAACTTTCGGCTATTTTGGCTAACAGCCTTGTATCTCAGGCAGATTTGATTCTGCATTTCTAGCATTAAACATAAAAGCTTTCCAAGCAAATGCCAGTTACCACTGCTAGTGAATTGAAAGCATGGACTAGCCTGCCATTGTGTCAAATCTGATAATTGCTTTTTACTCACAAGCAGCTCTGGAAATCCAAACAGGCCTGTTTGTCCTGTGTGCTTTCATTTAATGCACTGTTCGTTTTCATGTCGGGTAGTTTCTCAGCCCTCCTGGCTGAAATTCAGTGCCATGAGAAGACCCCATCAAAGCCTTGCATGAGTTGTTCCGGTGCTGCGCTCCGTGGTGCATCAGTGAATTGTATCCTGCACGGCGTGGCTTACATCTTGCTGTGAACAAACTCTCCAGGATTATAGGTTTGCAAACAGGTAGTGTTGAGAGTCTCTGTCTTTATAGGCAGCTCTGTGGTGCCAGGGTGGCATGGGACTGGTTCCCCCCAGCATCCCTTCCCCGCCTGGGCTGCGTGCTGCCCGCCCCTGCTGTAAGCGAGGATGCGGAGCAGTTGCCATGGGTGCTCTTGCCAGCAGGGTTACGGGCTCTTTCTGCCCTGACCCCAAAACAAGGGCACAGTTAAGGAGCAGAGGAGGCTACAGCCTGGTTTTACATGGAGTTGCTGTTGGTTTCTCTGCCTCAGCTCAAAGTTCAGCCATGGCCTCTGCAGCGCTGTCAAGATCTGGTCCATGGGAAGGGAGACTGCTTGGCTTTTGCAGCTGCAGTCAGTCCTGTCCGAGGCACCACAAAAATAAGCAAAGTGCTGTGGAGCAAGAACGCTGCTCTGGGTGTCCTGGCAGGAGACAGCACCACACCTCTGCTGCTTTTTTGGCTGGACAGGATGAGAGAGCTCCCCTACCTGCTGCCTCTTTGTGCCACCGACATGCTGCTGGCACAACTGATGAGATAAGCAAACCTCTCCATCCCCACCGAGCTCAGGTGTGAAGGCGATGCACTTTAATACATGTCCTTTTCATTGCACATTATAATTAAGCTGTTAACATACTGTGGATTAAACTATTAACATCCACATTTTTCACTCATATAAGGTCCACAAACACTCTTTATATACTGGATTAAGAGTGTGTAGCTGTAGGTGTTACCGGTGGATGAGGAACGCTGTGTCCTTACTATCTAGCAGCCGTGCAGCTTCTTCCCCTGAATTCGTGAGTTCTTCCACAGTGTGTAAGTAGTTACAGTGATTTCTGCAGGATTTCTTCTATAGTAGGGATCGCTGTTGTGACATTAGATTCTTTTCAGGTTTGACCAAGTTGTGCTTAGGTGAGGCAATTACTGTAAATTTTTTTCTGAATGAACAAATCAGAGAAATGCCTAAACCTATTAGAAGATTTTCAGGGGAAACCCCCACCCTGTTTCACTGTCACCCTACTGTGAGCTTTGCTGACAGTTCAGTAGCGGATGACAATTTGCAGTGCTTTGTCTAATGCTAAAAAAAAAAAAAAAAGCTTTCCGATGCATGCCAAAGTTACATGGAATGCATATAAGAGCTAAAATTGAACATACCTCTTGCAAAGGAAAATTAAAACTGGAAGGAAAATATACTAAAATGAGGTGCAAGTGAGATGTGACGGTGACTTTCTTCTATGCAAAATTTAAGCTAGAAGGCAAAAAATGCTAAAAGCTAAATAATAGCTAGCAATAGTAAACAATATTTGCTTCAAAGGGCCATAGGGATTTTAATGAATTTCAAAAGATCCTATGGGGGAGGGATGATTTGGCCTGGCTTACAGATACTGCAGCCGAAGCAAAGTTGTTAAGTAACTGTCTGTAGCAGCTCCAAAATGAAATCTGATGCAGGTATTCCTGGTCTCTCGCCTTGTTCTCTGGTTGCTTGGCTGTCAAGGCAGACTGACATCAAAATGTCAGGAAGGTCTACAAGTTCTTAGTGATTTTTTTTTTTTTTAACTCATTTAGCAACTTTGGTTCTCTGTAACAGACATCTTTTGTACCACAGATGCATAAAAGTGGCTTGAGCATGTCTGCTTCCAAATATATTTTATTTTTAGAAACTGCAGAATTTTCCCCTGTTCTTACCGTTTCCTGTGGTTTTACTCTGGAGCGTGATGGATGAAGAAGGCTATTTGTGTGATTAAGGTATGAGAATAGAAATTGTACGTCCTGGGTTGAGAGATGCAAGTCAGTATAGGATGGTCAGTCCCTTAAGCATACTGACAAGTGACCTTCCTCATCTGGAAAAGAATATTTGTCTTACCAGAAGCATATAGAAGTGAGGCTGCGTAGAGAATTAGCAAAGCCCTGTGGGATCCGTGTAGGAAAGTGTCCGTAAAAGTGACGTTAAATCAGTGAGAGTGTAGAAGCAGTACGTTCACCTGTAGTAAGCAGTGAGAGAATTAAGCTAAACAGAAACAAGACACACTGGAATGAGTGTTGACACACGGAGTTAATTGAGAACAATTAAGTCTCTGTGTAGACAAGATCTACATAGTCCATTTGAACTGCATGGTATTACATGAGTAAAGGGTGCAGGATTAGACCCATTGTTTACAGATTTACCTAACGCTTTAAACTATTTGGATGAATGGTGTTACACAAATGTTAGTCATAATTATTATTTAATTATGACCACATGTTTACTTTGAACATAGCCCTATGGTGAATGTGTAGGAAAGCCAGGACGATATTGCAGCCTCAGTATGGGAGCTACTGTTTGCCAAGCAGCGTTTTGCTAGTGGCTTCTCCTTTCGTGTGATGAAGATGCCTCCCTGGACTCTGAGGTTGCGCTGGTTGTGGTATGTAATGGGCAAATAGCTTTCATACAAACACCTTCAGCTAGAACATTTTGAAACAGATGCATCTGAGATAGAATGCTAACTTATTAAAATTAATGCTATTAAATGTGCTGCTTGTGTATCGTTTCAAAATATCTGAGATGCCAGTGTATCTCATTCTGGTTACACTGAGAGCGCAGAAAGCAAATTTCATAGTATGATTCATAAGATCAGGAGTGCTACAGAATTTCTATAATTCATGTGTTGCTACTTGCATTTGCATTTAAATGTTTAAACTGTTATAAAATTTCAGATTCTTTAAACTTTAATCTAGGGGTCGGGGGTTTTTTCACTTCTGAGTAGTTATTCCTTCTTTCACTCTGTGTTTTGAGGTTTTCCTTTGCTCAGATCTTCCATTTCAGATACTGTGGAAAGCTTAAGATAAGTTTGTGAGTGGCTACAGATAGAAGCAAGGAAAGGGGATTAGTGTGGGGGGTGGTTATCTTTTAATTTTGTTCTTTTTTTAAGGAACCTGATAAGAAATATAATTCTGAGGGGTATATAGTATATCCTAGGTGATGAGAGATGGGATGCTGTTCTAGCCTTTTTACTAAAATAGTGCTTTTTAAAGCAACTGAAGATAATAGAGAATGTTAGCCTTTTCTTTAGAATCCTTTTAGTGCTTTGCATGGAGATACCTTTTGCAATGACTGTTGGTGCTACCGAGAGGGGGAAGAAGACCTCTTTGAGCACAGGCTGCGCATATGCACTTCCATGAGGGACAGCCTGGTTGATTCAAGAAATACCAGTCTTTCCTTTAACCCAATATAGGAATCTTCCGATTCCTGACTCTCTCAGTTCCTGGATCTGGTATAGAGACTGCAGACTGTATTTTTCTCATTGTTTAAGGCACTTGATTTCCTTGTGGGCCTCCCCTGACACGCTTGCCCCTCGGTAGACCAGCTTGTGAACCCTACTCACCAGCATGTAGAAGACCCGTGAGTTTCCTGGCCGTGGCAGGCTTGCGGTGACCTGACACTTAACGTGTTCACCAAAAAAGCCCGTGTTTCTTCTGTGTTCCTGTGCTTCGGCGGCCAGTGTGGATTCAGGATTGTCCTGAATGCCTGCTTGCTTTGGGGGGAGATGACTTTTCCAACACATTTAAAAAAAAAAAAAAAATATTCAATCATTTAGAATAACTGTGTGTTTTCTAAAGGGAAGAGGGGAGACATGCTGATTCCTGTAGGAGAGAAGAAAGGTGTTTTTTTTTTTTTTAAAAGTCCTAGGTGTTCAAAGTTTACTTAAACTTTCTTTCACAGGAAAAGACATTCTGTTCTAGATGACCATTTCTGCTTGAAAACAAAGTATTTCGGTAGAGGTGGTT
Source organism: Egretta garzetta (assembly GCF_000687185.1). Classification (NCBI taxonomy): domain Eukaryota; kingdom Metazoa; phylum Chordata; class Aves; order Pelecaniformes; family Ardeidae; genus Egretta; species Egretta garzetta. The sequence goes on from NW_009259683.1 coordinate 535,600, forward strand.
TACGTTTTATTTGAAAAGATTTCTGAAAGGAAGCTTGGTTTTAAGCAACCATTTTGCCTCTTCAATTTATTATTTGGGTGTAGAAATGAAGGTAAAAATAATTTGTGAAGGCAGTTTCCTTGCGAGGGCTTGAGTTTCTGCCCAAGGCTCAAGCATTCCTTTGCCTTCCTCTGTGTTTTTCCAGCCCTGCCATACGATTGAATGTTTGAATATTGTAGTGTCAACAGCTCCTTGTATTTTCACTTGATACAGTTGAGCAAAAGTTTTGACATTCAGCTGAAATGTTTGAGGAGCCATTACCAGCATAATTCTGCTTCTTAAGTAAATCTCATCTTGGTGCTTGAAATCTAAATGGATTAATATTTTTAATGTCTTGTTTACAATGCTGCCTATGAAAGCCTGTATTTGTCTACTTGCCAACCTTCCTTCTTGGCCAGGAACCATTCTGGCGTGAATCTCCACACTGGGCTCCCATCCATTTTCCTTGAGTCTCTCTGGTTCCCTCCCTTTTCCTCAGGGGCTCTCTGGAAGTTTGTCAGAAGGGCTTTAATTTCTTGAGCAAGTCAGCTTTTTTTGACTCCTAAATATTTTCTGCCCCAGCCCTGAATTTCAGAGTTTGCCAGCCAACCACAGATAGCTTGCCCTGGTGGTGGTACAGAAAACCACATCTTTTCTCAGGTTTTGATGAAAACAAGCCTAAAAACAAGCCAGCGTTAGCTTTGCGAGTGGGCAGAAAAAGATGGTTAAGAAAAAAAGAAGCTTGCACTGCGTGTGTGTGTGTTTTGTCAAGGTGCCCAGCAGTCATGATGGAGTAAAGGTGAGCTAGTAGATAACTCTTGATGTAGATTATATACATTATAACATACTACAGTATTTTGCCAGCAGAGCCATACTAGCTGGGAATGCCAAAAAAAAAAAAAAAAAAAAAAAAATTCCACACAAAATCTCAAACCAGAATTGTGCAGTCTGGTGGCCTTGGCTTAGAGATGATGGCTGAGGGTCTTTAGGGGGTAGGCAGGCTCTTAGGGGAGAGTTGGGAGACTTGCTGAGCGTGACATGAGCCCAAGTGCTGAAGCAGCAAGGAAGTTATTAGAAAGTAGAAACCAAGGGTGTATGATATCAGACTACATTACGGTAAAATTATGCAGCTGTAGGTATGGTGAACCCTCACTTCTGAGCAGGGCAGCTAAATCCCTGCTAGTGGTTATTTTGATATGTGATACCCTGATGCTAATCTAAGAAGCTGAATGCAAACCCAAAGAAACCCCAGCAACAATAACAACCCTTAGCCGAGAGAGGAGCACTTGGCAGCGCTCACTGCCTTCTTAGAAACGGAGAGCAAGCGGGAGCTAACTCGGTGACGGGGTGCAAGGTTGGCGCAGAGGGATGGATGGACCTCTGCGCAGTCCCCTGGACTGGGGATGTGTGGAAGGAAGAGGTGGTGTCTCCGCATCGCAAGACTGAGACCGGTCCCCCCCGCCCTGGAGGTGAACTCGAAGGTGTGGGTGAGAGGAGGCAGCTGGAACTCCTGTGTCCCTGACAGCGAGGGACTCCAGGCTGGGGACGGCTGTACCCTGGGAGGGAGGGAGGGAGGGAGCGAACACGTGTTGGTGCGTGTGAGTTGCCGATTTCCAAAGAGATTTTAATTTCTGGTTCTTAGTGTGCCATGTAGTTTTGAAAACACGGTGTTACTCACAAAGAGATGGACTGACGAGACAAAATAAGCTTGACAATCTTTTATTACAGATATACAAGATATAGGAGTATCCTTAATGTTTTATAGACTAGCGTGTCTGGCACTAAAAAATTATAGTAGTACTAAAGAAGCATAAATAGTAGGGATAAGGAAAAAGGAAATTTGGATTTAGTATGTGAAGCAGCCAAATTCTGGCTACCCTTTATCAATTATTGACCGTTCTCTCTGCTGTGCAAAAATTTTTTGGAGTCAGGGTTTCTCAATATTTTATTTAAAAAAAAAAAAAAAAAG
>NW_009259683.1:537946-541146 GCF_000687185.1 Egretta garzetta
TTTTCCAGACATCAGGATTACAAGCTGAATGTGCAAACATGAGTGTGTGAGTCAGGAAACATGCCAGCGGAGGTGGCTGCGTGAGCGAGTCTGTAGGTAAACAGAAATAAAGTTAATTGGCAGTTTTCTTGTATAGCACGGGCAGCTGAAGTCCTTCTCACTGGAAGAAATTTTCTTTTCCCATTATCCTTCAGCATTCTCTTGGAGGGATTGTCTCAAGGGAAGTGAGTGAGTCAGAAAATATGCCAAGTTCATGTCACGGCTGTTTCGGCATTTCTTTCTCTTGCTGGCCTCCAGGAGCTTTATTGGCAAGTGTTTTTAAAGGAAATGTTGGCACAGGAAGGCCTTATTGTTTATGTCATGAAAGTCTCTTGGCGTCTTCTGCCTTGTTATTTTCTCCCTTAAATGGGGAAATTAGGAGTGGGGGGGACTGAGAAAGGAAAAGAGGAGAGAAGCAGAGTATTAGCTTCCAGACTGTTGAGGCTTGCTACCAAAACTGTTCCCCCTACGTCAGGATGTATCTTGGTAAGTCCTATCTTTTTCTTTTTCTCCGGTGCTGCTTGGCAGGCTCCGCTGCAAGCCAGCAGATCAATTTCTAAATGTATGTTTTCTCTTCGTGCTTTTCAAGATGTGGCGTTTAGAGAGCTTTTTTGAAAGAGAGAAGCCAGGAGCTCTCTGGTGGGCTCTCCTCTGCCAGAGCAAGGCAAGGGAGAGGTGAGCGCAGAGCCCAGCCGGGGTCAGATCGCTGCCACCTTCTCACAAGCGGAGCAGGGCTCTCTGATGGGCTGACAAGGACACTTCATTAAATTCTTCTTGGTTCTGTGTAAGGTTGGCATACAAAACACAATGAGATTTACAGGGAAAAAAAAAAAGAAATAAAAAGTTGGGAAGTTCTGTGGAGCAGATGCAGTGGGTACGGACAGGAACAATAGTGAAACGCTGCTTGGTCAGAAATGCTGCTCGTTGAAAGCCAAAGCAGAAAGCAAAAGCATTCATTAAATGTATAGGCATTTCTTTTTTTAAAAAAAAAAAACCAACCCCCCAACCCTCCCCCCAAACTTATTCATACACACTTTAAGCAATTTTGCCGTAACATAAAAACACACAAAAAAAGAATTATGTCCAGTGCAGCAACAAAAGTTGCTGTAACCTATTACCCTCAAATTAGGTGCGAGCTGTGAAGCCTCTGAGGATGCTTTTAAAGAATTAAATGTTAACATTTCAAAGAATGTTTCAATATTTAGTATGTGATTTGGAAAGTAAAAAGTTACCTCTCTGCTTGTGATACGTCATGGCAGAAAGTCTGCTTCTAAACCAGGTTCATTTTTATCTGTGATATTTGCCTCCCTGATATTTATGTGCGGAGCTCAAAGATTGAGGATGAAAGATTCTTTCAGGTTAACATAGCAAAGATATGCCTTGATGTACAAAAAGAGCAAAACCCTATTTCTTCTGTATTTGTTACCAGCAGCGAAAAAACAATTTAAGGCAAATGCCTATTTTTGTGAGCTCAATATAGAGAAACTCACATCTGAGCCACTTTTCTTTGTACCCAGTTAAACTAAGGATTGTCTGTGGGATTAAATAGCTATTTCAAGGCTGTGATGCAGTTTTTGTGATGTCTCTTCAAACACTCAGTATTTGTTGGTACATAATACATCTTTTTATTGTGGCATCTTACTTGCATTTTGGTGATGCTTTTTTTGAATGCTCTTTTTCAAAGGGAAGAGAGATAATTAATCTTGGCTCTTAAAACCTACATTGTTTCACTTTTCAACTTTCATGTGTTTTTGTTTTCTGACCTACCTGTTTGTGGGTCTATGCAAAATTCTGTAGTGTATAATAGTTTAATTTGTAGAAGCTTTTCCCCCTGCTTCCAATTTTGCACTCTGATTTGCTCAGACCTTGCCTTCACTTTCTTGAAAAATGTATATACATGTGAAGAAGGTTACTTTCGAGTAAAAGTACTCATAGAGCATGCATTTCTAAACCTGAATATTCTTAGAGCTTAGGTTTTTTTCGGTTTTGGGATGTTGTTCAGACTGTTACAGGAAAAGTATTGGCTGCCAGCATTAGAATCCAGGGAACTGGAACCTGGATCTTGCTTGGAAAACATCTTTAGGAAAGGTGGCTGTGGCCCTTCTATCCCTGTTTTCAAGTATTTTTACCAATATTGATCCATAAGTATTATTTTGTAAAATTATAACCATAAAAACAGGAAAAAAAAACCCTTCTTGTAAGGACTGGCTGATGCATATATAACTTCTTTGGATGAACATGAATCTGTAACTATATTGTTACTTTTAAAAGGACATCCTAGTTGCATGTAGTATGTTACAAGTGAACCATTTTCAGTATGTTGTAACTGTTACCTAGAATACGACATAAACTTTTTCTGGTTTTTTTTTTGTCTGTGTGCCTATACATATATCTGTATCCATTAATATATTTGAGTAGTTGCAAGTATCTCAAAAGATAAGCACTGTAATACTTCTGGGAATATCACCGTGGCTTTTTCTTCTCTGTCGGGAATCCTGCATTTCTCTGTTCTAGCAGATAGAAACCTTTGTGCTGTGTTCCTTGCATCTCATGTCATAACATGAGAAAAACCAAACCATAAAACAGGGTGTGAATAACTGTACTTTGGCCTTTGTCTGCTATCCGCTTTACGAGCCAGCCAAAATTCTTTAGACATGACAATAAAAGCGCAATATTAAATCATCAGCCTATACCTACCGCTCCGGTGTCAGATGAACTGTGACCGTATTGCTTTATTGCTATGTGGGAGCACGAAGCAAAATACATTAGAGCTCTGTTAACAGAACGCCACCAAGACATTTTAAATGGAAAATTACAATTTTCTGAAGGAAAAGTTCAATTCAAAACCTCTTGTGTTAGGTGAGCCTGTGCTAGGCCCAGGGGCAGTTCCCTGATGACCCTGTTTTCCTCCTGGCAGACTGCTCCGTAGCGAGGTGCCTTGTGTTGCCTAAGCCAGCGGGTAGGACACACTCCCCGGCTTCCAAGAACCAGCAGCCCTGCACCCCTTGGCTGTGCCTGGATATCCCGGGGTCCCCACCTGCACCTACATTTCAGCTTCTCTGAGAGGCTGCACGTCCAGGGGGTGCATGACCCCGGTTCCCCAAACTGGGTTTTCTTGAAACTTTGGCTAACAAGACATCAGCAACAAATAAAGCATCAGC
>NW_009259683.1:541157-553769 GCF_000687185.1 Egretta garzetta
CAAACAGTGCACGACACCCTATTCCCTCCTGGCTGTGCTGCGGGTCACCCCTAGGCTGGGTGCCACCAAGGTGTCCTCCTGCTCCTCCTCTGGGTGCCTGGCCACAGCTGATGAGTGCTCCACTCCTCCCAGCTTCCCACTCAAGGGAGACACTGCTGGCTTCTCCTCCCCCGTGTCCAGCTCCCGCCTCGCCCAGGCACTTGCCAGAGCCTGCAGGTTTTTCAGACTTTGGCATCCCTGTCGAGCTGGGTGTAAGCCATCCAACAGGCAGAAGGCACGGGGCAGAGGGAGGGAAGGTGATGGTGGAGTGATACACAGCCACTCCAATAAACCATATTTCCATAGGGAATTGCATTGGGGCATTTCCCTTCTCTGACCTCTGAAGCTTTGAAGTCACCTGTGAGCTTGGAAGCCCTTGATTTGGGCTACTCCATTGGTATTAGGCTTTTTAGTTTCCTTTGCAATGAACTCTTAAGGAAGCTATGTTCCCCATTTTGAGAGCTTTCTCCTCTCTCCCACACCTCCATTCATTTTTATTGCATTGGAGAAAGAAGGAAAGAAAAAACTGATATGGGGAATAATGATCTTGTAAAAAAAAAAAAAAAAAAAAAAAAAAATTTCCCATAATTCATAATGGTTCATTTTCTGAGAGCCAGACTCTGTCACGTGTGTAAAGGGCTGATCAGAATGATGGGTGCTATCAAACCACAGCTATGGCTCAGTGCTGCAGCCTGGAATGAATGGGAACAGGGAGTCAATGATAACTTAGGATTGTGGTGTTCATTGTGCAGGCTAAAGAGCGTGGCTTAATAGGGAGAGGTCAAAATTTACAAGTCTACCTGATTCTCCAAGGGAATCAATGATTTGGGAGAGAGAAATGTAATACGGTTATAATCTACTTGGATTTCCAAAAGTTTTCAATAAGGTCCTTTCCTGAAGGCTTATAAAGAATTAAAGCTGCCATGCGATGAAAGGGAAACTCCTGTTGTGAACTAACAGCAGGTTAAAAGTTAAGAAGCAACGGGGAGTAAATGGTCAAGTTTTACAATGGAGGGAAGTCACCTATGGAGTCCCGTAGGCATCAGTCCAAGCATCTGGGTGGTTCAACATATGGAAAAGGGGGGTAATATTGAAGTGATAAAGCCTGCTGGCAGAGCTAGAGTCCACTGGGAAGAGTTGCAGGAGGATCTGACAATACTGAGTGCGACTGAGTAAGAAGATGGCAGAGAAAATTCAGTGACAGTAAATGTTAAGAGTTTTTACACTGAGAAGAATTACAGCGATAGTGGACTAGTGAGCACTTGGGGTGGAAAAAAAGTGCTAGTGTTTAATAGATGTTTTTATAAAGGTAACAGCTGAATGCCCATCAGATGTCAAAAACGAATGTTGGGAATTTTTAGGAAGGGGACAGAAGAATGTTCTCTGTGTTTCACCCTACATAGGACTGCATCCAAGTGATGCGATCTTTGTTCTGACCTGTGAGATTTTCATGCCTGTAATGTTAGAGCACAATATTTTCCATCCTTAGATGCATCTTTTTCTGGCATGATCTAGAGCCCCTGTAATACTGAAGATAGACTCTGAATTTTATTCCTTTCTATGTTTCCAGTGTTAATACCTATCAATATTGTAACACTGATGGAACGATCTAGCAGTTAATCTTACTGGTAATTAAGAAAAAAAATATGAAGAATGTATCTGAAAAATAAAAAGAGTAAACCCCTATCTGTATGAAATGCCATGCTGGGAAGAATTATAAATGTGAGTAGCTTTCTGCTGAACAGAAGCCCTCCCTAAAAAATAAGCATAGTTCAGCTGGGGAAAGTTGTGTGTGCTTTGCTGTAGCGTGCCTGCCTTCCATTATGTTTTATTCCAGGATATGTTGGTCTCAAAGGACTTTTTGAATGGGTGGATTCAGATGGTGTGTATACGACTGTTACACCTATCAAATCCTGTATGTATTCCTGAGCAATTTTACCCAGCAAAACATATGCCTGTAGGTATTAAGCACCAGTATTGTGTGCATAAATATGTAAAGTTAACCACTTTGCCATAGTTGCTTTGCAGGTACAGTAGCTATTACATATTTTGTATATATTTGAGTTGTTCTCTTAGTTACAAACTTGCACATTAAGTGTGGTACGCATACTGCACTTAACAATTTCCACTTTTCCCTCCCCATCCATCTGAAGATTTCAGATCTTTAATAGCAGAAAAAATATCCTAATCATGCTTCTATGAAGTCATTGGTCTTCGGATCATTTTGCTTATGGTTTTACATTTTATATGATGTTAAAAGTTCCCAATTTCTAACAAAAAAATTTGCAAAAATCTTTGTCACCTACAAAAGGCTAAAGATTATACTGACCTGACTGCTCTTCAGAATTATGTAGTTGCATTCGCGTAGCTTGAATGATTATTATTGCTTCCCTGGTACGTAAAAAGATAGGGTATGATAATGTGGTCTTAATGTTCATTTAATATATATAGAAGTAATAAGTAATTTTACAGTTTACGTATATACTTCAATTTAAATAGAAAAAGATTGAAGTTGAAGAAAAGCAGAATAAACTTTGATTGATAATCAGTGTGTTTTTTTCATGGAAAAAGTAATGTGAAGATTGCCACTGTATAAATAGATTGTGCATAATGAAAGAAAATGTTATTTCTGCATTACTTAATTTCTCATTTTTCTCCCTGACATTTTGAATCAAGCATTAGTCTGTAGAACAGATTCAAAATATCAGAGGTAAAACAAAAAGCTCAACTTTGTCTTCAGGATCTGGTTTCATTAACTTGATTGGGCATTATTCAGAGCAGACCCATTTTTAGCATCTTGCATTTGCATACTGACCTTTTCTGCGCTGTGACTGAAAATCAGTGCTGTGATGTCTTGATTTATCCCGTAAAAGAACAGTTAAGACTTAATTTAACTATATTCTTAGGTGAACAATGATGACATCTAATCCATCACAATAATAAAAATGTCCATTACAATAATAAAAATATATCTAGATAGCTTCTAGACAGCTGAAAAAGATGGTTTTGCAAACCTAAGTCTTATATTCAGAAATTCTGAGTGACATTCTCCTTCTGTCTTTGGTAGCTGTCACTAAAGCGAAGAACTGATGAAAGTTTAACTGTCTTATGCAGGATAGATCTAGACATCACGTCTGAAATGGGGGAACATGTACATTTGCGTGTGTGCACATACTGACAACATTAATTTGGAAAAATGTCAGCTAAAAACTCTAGATGGAGTAGCTACTCCAGGTGAGCTACATCAATGGCCGCTTTTATTCCTCTTTCAATGTGATCTCTACATAGTTTAATTTAAACTGAAAGCAGACTTACTCCAGAGGAAATCATCTGGAATAGTTAATGTGTAGATCGTCCTAAGTAATGACTGAAAAATATGTACCTAACTATGTTGTCCTGCTGAGGTCCCCGGTGGAGTACCCACTCCAGTTTTGTATTGCAGGAGAGATAATGAGCAACAGGAAAGAGCCTAGACAAGAGCATCAAGAAATACCAAATACTTAGGAAGCTTGAGTTCTAAGTAAAGGTTTAGCGAAGCACAGCTGCAGTTTTGCAAAAAGATGATTGGGAAGACCATGGTAATAGTTCTCATGAAACGCATAGAAGTTAGCTGCGAAGGAGAGGGAAAGCCAGCATTGCTTGTGGATATGGCAGGACGCTGGGAGTTGACTTTACAGTAAGAGATCTCTGTATTGGCAAAACCACTGTAATTAAAGGAGATGAGCAATAGAAGAGGTTGCTTAGGGAAGGTGTGGCATTTGAAGCTAGCATAAATGGGCCTGGATTTACGAGAGACATACACAAACTAGTACATCTCCCTTGGTCCCACATGGTGAGGTGTTCACTTTGTCTCATGCAAGACATGCTATAGTAGTCCCGACAGGTAACCTCTAGTACACTAGAATTTATATAAAGCCCTATAAGATGAAAACCCTTTCAAACTTCTCTGTCCTTCACTACATCCTGCACTTACTGCAAATCCTGCTCATTACAGCAATAATTACAGCAATACCCAACCTGCTAGCGTGTCCGTATGGACAGACGAAGTAAATCCGCTGCTGGACTGGAGCTGATGCCTGCATTGAGAGAATGACCTTCAGACTTGTCGAAATGCTGAAAGCAGCAGTTAAGTTCTTAACGCAAGGCTTTAAGGATGTTTCATTGCTATACACAAATTGGGGAAAATACATGCTGATTGTGCTACTTCAGAGAGGTTATTCGGTGTTTAACTTTCTGCTATGTTTCTTGGAAAGCGGAAGCAAGCTTTCCATCCTTCACACTCCAGCGTTCATTCTGAATGTCGTTTGCTGTACAGCCTACCGTGGCACCTTATTTAATTAGCCCTTGCTGCTTTTCTTCTTCTGAAGAGAACTGCAATAGTGGCAGACTTCACGTCTTTATTACCAGCGAGATGGGCAAGGCTTCTGTAACTTCTATAACTGATGGGCTGAGACAGTCTAGTTGCCCCGCGGTTCCTAATGAGCAGCGCGTGACACAGTGCAGAGTATTGGCGAGATTAACGAACCCAGATTTCCTTAACCAGCAGACTGACTTGTAATGGCAATATAGAGGAGTGAGAGCGTTAGCACATTCTCAGAGTAATGTAGCATTATACTGAAATGAGAATCCTTTGCAACCGGCTACAGAAATACACAAAAGCCTAAGGTTTCTGTTTGCAAATCAGAATTCATGCAAGTGGTTGTGGACTGACCATTGCTAAAAGATTGCAGCCCTAAAGGGGGAAATCTGCTGTTGACCTTATTTTGGGAAAGTATTCCCATGTGGGAAAACAGATCAGCAAATGCTCCCCTCCAAAAATATTCCCAGTTCTCTTGGCAACATCCAAGGATAATTTTTCTTAGTTAAAGTCCCTGACAGTACTTTTGTGATAGATATATATATACATATATATATATAACCACATAAAGCCCCTGATTAAGTAATAGTAATGCTGATGTCTTCTGATCAATGGAGTCCTGCTACATTTTCCTCCTTATTGGTGAAGTTGTTTTATACATGCTGTTGTTTGGAAGGGTAATGAAACTCGCTATGGTTTCTGACTAAGAACTTGCAAGGAGCACATTTTCATTTGAAGTTTCTGATTTGGCGATACAAACAGCTCTACAGAAGTGTAATCTTTTGGGTAATCTTTAAATGGTGAGGATACAGAGACTCATTTGAGTTAAATCACATATTATAACCATTCAAGTTGTACTTTGGCAACTAAAGTGCTTAAAAACACCCACTGTTTTCTTTATATTTCCTGACTCTTAAGGAAGACCAGAAAGATGAAACGTTAGGAGTCTATATGAATGGGGAATGAAAGAAGGTAACAAACTGAATATGGGCTTTATCCTATGTTCCTTCAAGGAGCTGAGCACCTGCACACTGGAGGGACCAGTGACTTTACCTGGAGATCAAAATGCTAAGCGCACTACAGGAGTCCCTTGTAGGTAAATGCATGAAGGTTTTGCAATGTGACACCTATTTCTCAAGAGTCTAAAGGTTATTTCAGGCTTAGTTCTTGGGATTCCTTATGGCATTTGTACGTGAACCCACTCTGGCTGCCCATAGCGAAAGATGCCTTGGAGAAGAGTGGAAGCGAAGTCCTACCCCTAAGCTAGCGAATTTGGGCTGACATCACGCGCTTATGGAGCCCAGCAGGTCAGATCCATCCCTGTCTCCCGAAAGCAGGAGGAAATGCCCCTGTGCACCACAGATCAGGTTTACAGCACTGGGGCTTTCCTATTCCCATCTCTCATCTTCCCTGATTCAATCTCCAGCTCTGCGCCTCCTTGCTAGGTAGGTAGCATTGGCCACAGTGAGGGTCTCCCAGTATCCCTGCTAAAGCTGTTCTTTTTATATAAAATATTTAAATATTCCCTGAAACCATAAAAAGAAAAATGTCAGTCTCTTCTGGGAGAAATCTGTGCAGTGTGGAACTGAAATCAGCCTGGAGTTGTTTTACACAGATTTAAAAAACAGAATAAAACAAAACAAGATATCCATCAGCTGTGCAGGAATACTGAGAGAAACAAATATTCCCCAGCATCAAGTGAGGGTTTATTTGGTGAATACATGAAAATGTGAATTTCTTCAGGAGGTGAATTACATGGTAATACAAATTTTGTAAGGCAGCGGAGTATTTCAGAAATCAGCTATCCAGTTCCAGAGCAGCTGAGACTTATAAACGTTGTGTGCTCATAGCCTGGTAGAATTTCAGCTGAAGCCCTTGGTCTCAGTCAGCGCATTTGAGTTGTGAGACGGTGTGCTAGTGAGGGCTGTGGAATTGCAAATGAGCACCGCTCTCCGTCTTTGCCTGGGTGGTGTAGGCAGCTTTCTGCTCTGGGGTGCTGCCTACCTTGCCTGCTGCCTTGGGCTATCTCTGCTTTTCCGTGAAAGAATATAAGCAGTGGGTAGAAGTTCTCTTGAATTAAATGGGAACAGGATCAGGCTATGATTCAGGATCAGACTGCTTGTTGGGTTTGGTTTGGTTTTGTTTTTTTTTTTTTTTTGCATTTGTGAAGTCCTGGTTATTTCAGTTGGGAATCTCATCTTTATCCAGCCCATCTGAACCAGAGAACCAATGATAGTTGTAAAGAGGAGCTTCACTTGTGATCATGCTTGTGTACAGCTACCAAGTGTTATATCTGGGGCGCAAATAAATTCTGAGGTTTAGATCAAAAACCTGGAGAACTGCGATTGCTGCTGCTAAGAATTATGGAAGGGCGTTCACTCATATATTCATCTTGGTTGTTTTTTTTTAATGAAATCAGTGCAAGTTCTTTTTGTCTGATTTCATTAATTTAAAAATCTGTTGGGAATTCAGTATTTTCTAATAAGAGACAAAAATCATTTTACCTCTATGTTACAAGTTTTCCCCACAGTGCGGTAACAAAAAGGAAAAGCATGCAGGCTATTTTATGTTATTTAGCTTGTAAATGTGATTTTTGACACTGCATGTATGTTGATCTGCTTCCAAACTATTGGTTATTTCAGTGATGAAAAATCCCAACAAACAGAGCTTTTTCTTTAGCAGCTTATAATCTTATTCCTATTAAAAAATGTACTGTGTATAAAATATCCCTCTTCATGAAAGAGCATTAAAAAAGAATGTATGGTACTGTTAAATATTCTAGTGGGCTGCTAATCCAAACAAGAAAAATGCTGGCAATGGCTAACATCCCAAATCCCAGAGTCTTCCTAGGGGTGCCTGGATTCTTCAGCCCTATGCTGCTTTGTGCAGCTATTTGCATTTGTAGCATTTAGCGGTGCTTTGCTCAGCTGTAAATGTGCTGTGAACGCAGGAGGTGCTATTCAGCGGAGACTCAGTCACTGTCTCTGAGAAAATGGAACAGTTTTTCATTAAAAAAAAAATCTCGTAGGGAGTAAGAGGTAATACATTTAGTGAAGTTTCTGGGTTTATATCTGCTGTAGATGTCTTGGTGTGGAGCCAGTCAGATTTCTTTCTGCAAGCTGGTCTCTGGATTTTATTAAGTCTTCTCCTTAATGAACAAGCCCCTTTTTCTTCTTCTTCTTTGTCTCCACTTGAGAGATGCAGGACTCCCCTTTTTTATTTTTGAGGATGCTGGCTTTCGTAGATGAATTCTTTTTTGCTCTCTGGTATCTCACTTTGTATTTGAAGCAAACTTTGGAAGACTAGCCAGCACCTGAAGGCAGCACATCTGTCTGCTCTAAAACTAAGCCGTAGTTATTTCACCCATCAGCATCAGTAGTCTGCACTATGAGCGGGGGTATTTGGATTTGTAGATCACTGAGGATAATGCGCTACATGCTCTTTTGAAGGATAATTTGTGCGGTATCTAAAGATGGTAATTCTTGCAAGGAAAACTCTGTATGAAGCTAACTGAAAAAAAGATCTAAGGGTTATTTTAGAAAACTGCCAGTGGAAAAAACAGTTTGAAAGGAAGAGACTTATGTTTTCACCTAGTCCCTATTGTCACAAAAATAACACTTCCATGTAAGAATGCAGTAATTTTCTGTAGCATTTTTCTGAAGAAATATGGGCAATTCAGTTTCATTATCCACTCTGCCACTCATTGCATTTGAAGGCGTTAACTCCTTCTTTGGGACTAGGCAAGCAGTGAAGTGACTTAGGATGATTTTGCCAGCATGCATATGTTGTATAGAGGCATATAAAAATAATCATCCTCTCCTAGCCAGTGAAGTTATCCTGCCAAAGCCCCTAATACATATGAAGCTATGCCAATGAAAAAGTGCCATTGCCTCCGTCAGTGTAGCTGAAACCATTTGGGGACATGACACTGCATTGGTGGGAGAGGGTTTCTTCCTGTTAGTGTGCACGTGAGGAGGAAGAGGTTGGGAGGAGGCTGATGCTGTCAGGCATGGGCACCAGCATGCAACACCAGATGCTCGATCCATCTGCCTTGGGTGTTCCCCTACGCCTATCCCGCCCAGTCCTCCTGACCACGCCAGCAGGTTGGCACACATGGTGTGCTCAGAACAACAGGCTTGGTTGGTTGTTCTAATTTGGGACAACAGGCCACAGTGGTCAAGGTCACGGCTGCCTGAAAGATAGCCCTAAGCAGCCCCAGTTAATGTTACTTGCATCTTCTGTTATCCCATTTCTTGACTCTCCTTCTTGCTGCCCTCATACCTTTTTTTCTACACCCCATCCTCCTCCCAACTAAACAACCCTCCCTTCATTGCGTTTCCCCCCGTTGGTCCCATTTTTTCCACATCCATCCCAACTTGTTACTTCATGCGCCATTGCCTAGATAATCCTGGCCTTAGGTGACAGGGTAGGTCCTGCTGGCCCTGCAGGCTTGTACAGCCCAGCAGGTCCCCTGCCCCTCCCCTTCCCTCGTCTCTGACACTCGGCTGTTTCTCACCAAGCTCCCCTTCACCCATCTCTGAAAGCTTTCATTGGCGGTGTTGGTGGCGTCACTCTGCCTGCCTGGAGTCTTCCCCAGGGGTAGGGATTCCCACCCAGACTCCACAGGTAGGTTGGGATTGACATCTCGGATCCTACAGGAAGTTTTCAGCATTGGAAAGAAAGCAGACCTTGGGTGCTGCCATGGCAGTGGGAGAGCGGTGGCCAGACCACCGCTGGCATGGCAAGATGTCAGAGGGGACCTGGGCTCCAGCACTTGGCAGGCAGACAATTTTGGCCCTAAAGGTAACATAAATTAGGTATTCCTGGGGACAAATATTTTTGGCCCAATTTTGAAAAAGCAGTCTCTTTGCCAGTGTTACTGCTTCCAAAGGGTAGATGTCCAACGAAAGGCCAAGCTCTTTGAACCCGGTGAATGAAGTACAGTAAATAAGAGGGTGAAGTGAAGGAATAAACTCAGATAGGTAGAGGAAAAGGTTTTCCTTTGTAAAATATGAAGGCCTGGCCCCTTGCCCAGACAGACTGCCTAAAGTAAGGTAAAAGTTGTATAAAGGTTGCAGGAATGACGGTCCCAGTAGACTTCATTGAGCCTGCTCAATAAAAATGAGCGCACATGAAGAAGTAAGTACAGAATTTGGCATGAGAAGCTCTTCTTTGTGTCCTAATCCATGCTAGAGGAACGTGGTACAAAACAGCTGACGTCAATAGAAAGACTCCCTCTGCTTCAGTGGGCCTTACAGCAGACCCTTATCTTTTCTCTTACTATCTTAATGCTAGCAGAATGACTAATACAGACAGATATCCTAACGCTGACAATGACATCTTAAATCTGTCTTGGAGGATCAAACAGAGTATTTATTTCCACAGCTGTGCAGGGTTTTCATGAATTGTAGCCCATAACTGGACAAAAAAGTGTAAGGATGAATAAAACCAAAATGAAGACATACATGTAAAATGTAGTAAAAGGATATATGATTTAAAAAAGAGAACTGGAAGAGAGACGTGTGTTTTGGCGATAGCTGTTGACCACAATGGCTCAGAAGTAAAGCCCAGGGTGGTTGTGAATTCCAGCAGATTGATGGATTGTAGTGATGTCAGTTTGTTCGGGAGAGAAGAGACGTCTGCGTTACTAAAGCATTTCCAATGATCCAGTGCTGTCAACTTCAGGCAATTCAGGAGCTATGAGTCAGGTCATTACTGGCAACTCTGCTTTTTCATTCTGGAATTTTAAGACTCTTCTTCTGTTTCATTTTATTGTCTGTGTGTGAGCAAGGACAGCACTTCACAGTCCACTGTACCCTGGACTATAAAGCTGTGGGTTTTGCGCCTGTTCAGAAAATCTTAGTAGTGTACCAGCCTCAGCTTTGAGAGATCTGCGAAGATGTTTTTAAAAAACCAAGCAGCTGGTTTTAAAACATACCTCACTCTGTTTCACGAATCTTTTTTTCTACAATTTGGTTAGGATACCTCAAAGAAAATTCTAATTTTAAATAACTTCTTACATAAGATTCTTCAACAGCTTCACAGATACTAGAAAATGAGCCCCCTTTAGAAGCTAGTACATTTTGTGCTTCCCTTATAATCCAACTGCTTTATCGTTCAGACCAAAGTCTCTTAGTGGATGGCAGAACATGCAAATAAATCTGGGAATCCTGTTCTGATTAAGTTTTCCCATAAAAAGCACAGTTGGTTGCAAATACCTTCCACAGACAATACGAGGTGTTCTCTCATTCTCTCACTATGTTTGGGGTTTTTCTAATTAATCTACTTATCTCCTTTTCCTAGTAAAGATGCTCAGTTTTGATTCCCACAAAAGAACAACTCAGAAACCTCCATGCTGTATTTTTTTTTCCACAGAAATTTCACTGTGAGCTTTTGCAATCTCCACATATTGTGTCTTGGCACAAAACCCTACCTCTGCTTATGGTTTGCATCATTAAATATCAGATTGGCTGCTTGCTGTGTTTATAGGATACAACAAGAAATAGCCTGTTAAATCTGGCTGGTTGGTAAAACTGGTGTTTGTTGAATCATTGTGCTACTGTGTTCCCACATCATACAGAGAACAAAATCCCATAAAGCTAATAAGCTGTAAAACATAATTAATATCAATGGCAAAGAATATGCCCAAATGTAGTAAATAAATCGAGAATAACTTTTCTGAAGTTTAAAAAAGCGATCCCCAGAATGCTGAGAGTAGACCAGAAATGCAATCTATAGAACTGTTCTGAAGTAAGAAACGCACGCCAAGCATACATAATATTAATAACAGCGATTCTGATGGCTTATCTGCAGATCTTACTGGCATATACTGTTGGAGCCGAGATGAGTATTGTCATCTCCACCTTATGGATGAGGAAGCTGAGTTACCGTAAGAATAAATTTTCAACACGGAACATAAGGTAGTGCTGACTCCAATTCCCATTGCAACTCCCAGCTTTAATTATTTTTCTGTGAGCTTCGTTTGTTTCTCTTCATTATACAGAACTTGTTCTTTCAGCACAAGGTAATTTGGATAACATTGAATGTAGATTAGATCCATATATTAATACTTACGAAACTTATTAATTCTAAAATTGCTGTGATAGATTAGCTCCTTCCCATCACTGGATGGGAAGGTGGCTACATCCTTTACTTAGATTGGTGTGTCGCTTTTGACACTTTTAATATTTTACTGCTCAAGACACTATGGAAAGCAACAGAAAAAGGGTGTCTCGGATGCTTTTTTAGCATGTTTCCAGATAAGCCTGGTGGGAAGTACATGGACTATCACTTGTGAGATCATGTATTTCCACTGTCCTTTTCAATATCCACGTGATGCTGCTGAGACAGATCATGGGAAGCCTCAGTATCCGTAGCGCAGAGACGACAGCCCGTTCTGCTTCTCCTGATGCGAGTGGCATAAAAGCTGTCTCTGAGTGTCTGGCTAAAATCAAACTGCGTATTAGTTAAAGAGAGATGACGCTAAATGGAGGAATGAAATCCACTGAAAAAGTAGCACTTTCCATCTTGTCTTCTGTTCGGGAGTCGTTTTGCTGGTGGCTTCTCCCTTGGCTCTTTTTGGCTTCTTCATTGCCTGCATTTTCAGGGCAATTCTTCCTGAGATAAGCAGGGAGAACTCATCTGATAACTTGACTTGGGTAATCCTCACGTGTGTGCCTTCCATCCCTTACTAGCGCAGCGCGTTTACATAGAGCTTTGGAACAGAAAACTCAAATTCTTTGAATCTGTCCAGTATGCTGCACGGCTGGGGGCACACCCCATTTTATTGCTGTCTTGCCCCCTTGGGGCTCCAGATCAGGTCAGATTCAGTATTTTCCTGCTAACCCTTGAAGTTGTCTGTGCTGGGTGTCTTAAAAGGAAGTTTTCTTTGAATGGTGATTGCTCCTCAAGGGTCTGTTCTTCAGCTGACAGACAGAGGAGTTTAATGAACTTAGTAAAGGGGGTGGATAAGATTCCCCCCGTGTAACGTTTGGTGCGCTCTCAGGGGAAAGTGTGTCTCCTCATCCCGGGGTTTTGCTTAGGACACAGGGAGCATGCTGCATCCGTACTGACCTCCCTCTGCCCTCTCAGGAACCCTAATGTTACTGCTTTGATAAATACATGCCTTAAGCCCCAAATACTTTACCTCTGTTAGAGGTTGAAGGCAGGCAGTGGTGAAACTGTAAAGATCTGAGGCTACCAAGCCAACAACTGGC
>NW_009259683.1:553952-563799 GCF_000687185.1 Egretta garzetta
GGAGACTTGGGCTGCTTGCATGTTGTCTCCAGCATGGATCTTTGTCTCTGTGCACCAATGTGCAGGCCACCCTCAAAGCTGTCTGCTTCTTCCAGTAGTTTGGTTTTCTCTATCGGTCTACGGTTCTAGAACACCCGCTCAGAGCCAAATCATCTCAAGATGGGTCACATATGTGTCATATTAAGATGGGTCATATAATATTAAAGCATATTCAGAATACAGCTGTTGGGAATATCTTTCTGAGTCTTAATTCAGTTCCATTGCTGCGTCTTTGCCCCTCTTCCCCTTTTCTAAGCAAACATAAGCTTCTGATTGCATCCTTCCTCTTTATACAACAGATTTATCTATTTGTTATGCTCTTGATGGCTTCTCTCTGACAGGCTGTGCCATCCCTGAGGGCCATCCAAAGGCTCCTCATTAAAAATGTAAAAGTCACCACTATGTCTGCCATTCTCCTTTGCGTCGTTCTGCAGTCCCTCATCTTCCTCCTCCACACCTGTAAGCCTTGTCTCGCCGTCCAAGTGCTAGCAAAGCGAATGCGGAGATGGGGTACGCTGCTGAAGTATGATGCAAAGATGAACAAAGATGGGGGGGGTGGCAAGGGGAGCTCCCCAGGCACGCTGCTCATGGAGGCGCGGAGTTACTGAGATGGGCGAGGAAGGCATCAGGATGAATGCAGTGGTAGAAATCTGGCAGCAACAAAATGCCACACCAGAATTTTTTAGCCGTGCGCCGTGTCTTGGTGGTGTGCACTCGAAGGTACAGTGCATAGATGACATAGGAAGCTGAAAAGGTTAATTTACAGCTTCCTCACTGGACAGAAAGGCCATCTTTTGGAAGGGCTACGTAGGTCTTATTAAGGTGTACTCTGTAAACCCCTGTAATCTTACACACTTTTCTGGTAGGAGGAGGGAAGAAAATATTTAACATCAAGGCTAATCTTGGATTTTAGTATTGTTAATTAATTCTCAGAACAAAGTCTATGAGGGAAGTTCAGCTTTCTAATCTGTCAGCTGGTCTTTATTTATTGTTTATGTGACCCATACTTATGTTTAGGTAACTTAGCAAAGATGTGGACTTGGGTTCTTGCTGGAAATTTATCCTCATGTCTCATCAGTACTTGATTCTTGACTTTATTTAGTACTAAAGTGAAGACTGACCTTACCAAGTCATATTGCTATTCCCTAAAACATGTAGCAAGCACTTTTTAGTGCCTTACTTCAGCTTGTAAGGGTCTAAATACAAAAGAAAAGTTATAATGAATTGTGTTGTCTTTAGAGGTTTGGGGTTTTTTTCCCCCCAGTACAAGGTTTATAATCTTTAAAGGTGCTTCAGAAGTCTAATTGCAATGCAGAGAGTCATAAATGCCCTAGTTGATTACAAAAGGCATAAACCCGTACTGTGTTGCTCCACGGTGCTGTTTTAGGAGAGTGGGTGAATCCCATCTCCCTCCCCTCCCCTCCTTGCAGCCGTGGCCTCCTGCCACTTGCTCTGTGCCAGCAGCGGTGCTCGCCAGCCGCCCAGCAGGGCTGATGCAGCTCTCTCGCCCAGCACAAAGCTGACCCAGCAAAAAAGTGGGTATGTTCTGCAGGGTCGGTGAAGCGAGTTGGGTCACGGAAGGGGAGGAAGAGGGCTGTGCTACAGAGAACAAAATCTTTTATGTCTATCCTCAGCTTTTATGGGGCTTTATATAAAGATATTAAAGTGTGTTGACTGTTAGCCCCATACATAAAACTCCCTGTGTCCCACGTGTTAGATTTTCTCTGTTCTCTTTATTTGAAGTTCAGCTGTTAACATAAAGTCGTGTTGCATTTCACGGAGTATTACTCTGCAGCAAAGTAAGCATTGTGGTAATAGGCATTTTCTCGAAATATTAGCATAATTATCCCTTTATTAAAAACTATTTCAAAATAGTGCCTAATGCGATCTATATACAAGGAATAAAAAATGCCTCCCGTATTTGCAGTAAAGTTTTGTTCATTAGAAATATGTCATTAGACATTAAAATCACATCACCTAAGGAAAGCAGCTTAACTCGTCTTTATCTTCAGCAGCTTCAGCAGTTCTGCAGAGCCACCTGTAACTTAGAGTGGTTCAGCAACTCCCCACTCATGACCCCGTGCAACCATACCAGGAACTAAATAAACCCTACTTACTAGCAATTAAAGTGATTTAATTTAAAACACAATGACAGATGCATAATGGGTTAATTACAAAATAAGTAATTAGCAAATAGGATGGAAAAGGTTAAAAGGTTGTGGACTTTTGTTGTTTGCTTGGGAGAGATAGCGAAATCATCAGCCATTAAACTTTTTCTTTTAATTTCTGGGCCTGATTCTATTATTGTTAGCTGTAAATGAGGCAGCAAACAAGGAGAGGTTTAAAAAAAAAAAAAAAAAAAAGAAGAAATCACTGCTTTATCGGACATACTGAAAGGCCATTGTTAACCCTGAGGCTATGTGATTTGTTTCCAGTCTGCACCCAAAAATAGGTTTGCAACTATAATGTTTCTACTTAACATTAGGATATATGCCTCTTCTGAGAAGCAGTCATCCTCTCCACACTGGGGCCCCAATGAGGTCAGGAAAAAGGGTATAAGGAGTGGTAGAGGTTGGAGTACACTTCTTAGGAAACTGCCTGCCTGCCTTAAAGAGTAAATGAGTGAATTACTTAGTTGGGAATATGCCATAATGTGTTTGTTCTCCAGAAAATGAGGACAAAAAGGAACAGGACTTTGAATAGGGGAACTTCTGAGCTGTGAAAATCCTCAGCTGAAATCCAGTTAACTTCATGTGGCGCTGGTCATACAGACAGAGCCGTTACAGAGGGCGCAAGCAATTTTCTTTTAATATAAGCAAAATAAGACCTTCTATTTCATTTTCACAAGTATTATTCCTTCTCTCCATGACTCCTGTCTGCCCAAAACCATAAGCTAATGGGCGTTTAGATAGTTTTAATACAGTCATATTTTATGACCACCAGCTTATTGCCAGGTAATTTGAAACTCTTTATTTATTTATAATAATTACAAATATATTTATGGATCTATAAAACATGTGTTTTGTATTTTGAAATTTCAGAGGGGATGTTTGCAGAAAGCTTTCTCCAACTTGAGAATAATTGTTACTGAAGTCACTGAACTTTTCTTTTGAAAAATAAGCTTTTGGGTAAACCTCAGAAATAGCAATATGGGCTTCTCCGTTTCAAAATATCAGTTAAAACCAGGCAGGAATTCTCCTTTTTAAATATAGCTGCCCTCTAACCTAATTACACGTCCACCAGTAACCATTAGCATAATTTAACCAGATTTCCCATAGCAGTCACATTCTTCAGTCATCCCTTGCTGCCTTTTGAGCATGGTTATCGTACGCTCACTTTCCTGTCACCTCGCCAAGCCATAGCTCATTCTCGACTGATACATGTCAGTCCAGCTGCTTAATCATTTAACTTCACTTGTCTGTCCCTCCTTTTCTCTTATTTATACTTTTTTGTGTCTCCGGTGTGCCTTCATTGTGGCTCTAGGGATGTCACCTGCCTTACTGCTTGCCATAAGGCCTGAACCTACGCATCCAGAAACGTGCTGTCCCCTTTCGGTGCGTATCACACTGTCAACATCCGTCTGATGCCCATTTCCCTTCAGCTGCTTCTGTGCCGGCAGGCGAACGCTCCAGGACCAGGACTTCAACTTGTAGAAAGGATCTGTGCACATTTTTAGCTAGTCTTTATCTCCCTACCATAGGTTTTGCTGGCTTAGGGATACGGATTTCAGAAAACAACTAACTTCTTATTCTGGACCGTTACCTTAATTTTGTTGAAAATAAGCTGCTTCAAAGTTTGTCCCCAGTTATAACTGAATGTAAGCCATACGCTTCAGGTCTGGAATCTGTGTTGAACGCTTCAGAATTCAGTGGTTTTGCAGTTCAGCTATCAGTTTTTGGGACAAACAGATTCAGGTTTGGAAATTCATCAAGTCATACAATATGCAAAACCCATGAAGCTAAATCCATAGCTGTAACAGCATCTCTTGTTTTCTTTTCCAAGGGTTTCTGCAAAGTTCTATATATTTGCACACTATAACTCAAGGTCTGCAATATGGACAATGGTTTTTCAGTTTTTTAGATTTTTTCAGGTTTTTTAGAATTTATTTTTTAAACTAAGTGGTGACTCTCTGAAGCTCTGGTTAAGAAAAGCAGAAAGCCTAAAGCTGCATTAATTCTGCTGTTCATAACTGAACCCCTGAAAATAGCTCAAACAAATGCCAGTACCAATCTTTAGGGTAATACTTGTCCCTATTCAGAGTGACATTTGTAGTTTTGAACATACTCATTTCTGCTTCAGTGATTCTTTAGGCAGAGCGCATATAAGATGCATTGACAAAATTCATTTTTGTTAACAAGATTCATCCAGGTACCTCCCTGCCTGACATTTAGAAAACATTCTTTTTCTTAATCCCTTTCATCATGAGGGTGGAAAATCACCAGTTTCAATACAAGTCTTTGAAATTTAGTATCTTTGGGATTATCTCATGGTAGTCAGTTGTAGAGATTTACTGGGTAATTCAAGACAGCCTTCATCTAATACACACTTCGCAGTGAGTAATAAGAGAAATTGGCATCGAAGATAAACTGTCCCTTGTTGAAATTTCAGGGAGAGCTAATGTTTCCTGAGTTGACAGAACAAAACAGACAAACAAGGAAAGTTTTACATCAAAGCTGTTGTCTGAGTGAAACTCCCGTAGACTGGAGAACGAACATGTAAGCCGTGAAGTGTCTCAAAGTCTCTTCAAAGAACACAGGAATAACCACTTAAATACGAGGTCTTTTATATTATTCCCTTTCGCTTTTCTATCATCCTTGGCCCTCCAGGATCCTTGCTCGGCTGGGTATTTATACGAGTAGGTAGGGATCTTTCCGAATTAAGTCCTAAATCTCTAACAATATAGCGGTCTCTTAATGCACAGTTACAGATCAGTTACTCTTTGGCAAATCGGGCTAGCTTGCACTGTGAGGCTTCGTGTTAAGAAAGTCCCCTACAGGGAACAAAAGGCTGGTTATCAAAATCAGCGGCTAAACAGGGCTGCTTCCAGTTCTGTGCTCCTCTCATGCCCTCCTGTGTACGCATGTAGTAGGCCAAAGCAAAGTGCGAGAGAGCTGATGCTTCTGCAAGGGGATGAAGTAAAAGCAAAAAGGTGGCCACGTTCCACTGTGCTGGCAGAGCCGAACATAAGCAGATTTCTTAGAGCCTTTGCATCGTAGGGCCAGTCAACAGCTCCACGCCGTGACTGTAAGTGATCTGAGATACTCAGTGAGATAACGTTATTCATTTCTGTAAGTACAGAGCAAGAGGAGCGTTATGCATTCAGTTTTCTGCTTGATGCCCAGGTGGTTTAAAGGTAATGTTACAGTCTTCCCCGGCGTACTTTCAATGATACCTACGAGACCGCCTTTCTAGCATGTTCAACCTACTGGGAAACAAAGACAGAAGTACTAAAACTCTGCTTTTTTGGTTACGATGAAATCAATTACTATATTTCCCATTAGCTTATAAAAGGATACATTTACCCAAATACAGTAAGATGTTAAGTTCTGATGAAATCATAAAAACAACTTTCCTGTTGCTTTTATCTTGCAACATTACATTTCGTGGTGCTGTGTCTGTTTTCTGTAGGTACTACATTCAACACAACAGCTTTATCTTTCAGCCTGTCCTGCAAACTGTGTGCCAGAGCCGAAGTCCCACTAGTGTGGGACTACAGGAGGAATTTGTCCGTCTAAATTAACATTGTTCGTCCTGTAGTTCTGCTTATTGAAACGCAAGTGCTTTCAAAACCCTGTAAAAGCAGTGAGGTTACTGTTATAATTTATTTGGTTTATTGTCTGCATATAATAATTCTCTAGCTTTCATGCTGTAAAATAGCTGCTGATGCCTGCACAGAGTTGAGCACGTATCTTATTATGGTCTGATCCTGACTGAGGCAGAGCATCCATAATCTTGACTTGTTAGTGCTTAGCGATTTTGAGAGTATGTTAGAAGCGAGTTAAAATAGGAAATTCCGAGCCTGAAAGGTAAAGCCAGTACCCTATTCTAAAGAGCACATCTTGAGAGTCTCCTCTCTGTGTGAGGAGGGAAAAACAGGATTACACAGAACTATTGGACGCCCATATTAGAAAGCTCAGTAGCTCCTTTTGCTCCTCTTGCCTTTCAATCAAGTGTTGCAGCATGGACTGCAAATGTTTATACAGATAGCGCACTGTGGTTGTGATTTTCTGCTTTCTTGCACGTTTTTATGTCCTCATGAGTTGAATTAGACTAGCAATAAAAAGCATGAGTCAGAGTCCACTTCTGAGCTTGTGCCTACAAGCCAGTTCTGATGGGGGCTTTTCATTAAACCTATCTAGAAAACAAGACGGATTTTTCTTTCTCATACGATGCACAATTGTTTAGTATGTTTTATAAGGGAGAGAATACTGCTTGCTCATTATATAGATATCACTCACAGTAAGCCATAGCCTAGTACATTTTTCACTGAATATGTATTAGTACAAAATCCTCTGTATAACTCTCAAATACTAATTTTAATTTGCTATTAAATATTGAAATATTAAATATTGAAACAAATTTAAAAGTTCAGTTAGGCATCGATACAGCCTATGGGCTACTTTGTCATTTTTCCCCGGTGTGGAGTTGCTTCTTTGGATCTTTCACTAAAGATGAAGGTAAAAGTCAGGGCAACTCTTGCAGAGGGAGATTCCAGAGTAAAATGTTCAGATCACACATCCTGTAATTCATCACCCCCAAGCCAAGATAGCCCTCAAGAAAAAAAAAAAAGTGTCGTAACTCGTGCCAGGGCAGAGCGTGAGGGGCCGGCATCCCCGGGCCCCTCGGTCTGACTGCGCTGAAGCTTTCCCCTGTGCCCTGTTGCAAACCAAATGTGTTCTGCTGTCCCGCTGTGCACCCTCGCTTGCTCCCCGCTGCAAGGCTCCCACCCACCCCAGGTCTGCCAGCAGCCCTCCCCTCCTCTCGGCACAAGGCTTCTCTCCCAGGAGGCAGCACAGCTCCCGGACGAGCCAGAAACAGCGAGCGTTGTGCAAGAGTGTTGTATAAGGGTGTCGGGGATGAGCCAGGGGTATCGGGTGTTGGAGGGACTTGTGCGGATGAGCCAGGTCACCCTGTGGCCTTCCCTCTGGCTTTTAAAAGGGGATGCCCAGGGATGGTCAGTGAAGGGCAAGGAGCCAGGTGGCTTGTCAGTTCTTCTGAAAGGTGTGAAATCCCTTTTCCCACCCATTCCTGCCTTGAGAAGAGACAGGAGGCAGCAGCGCTGGCCCCCCCATGCTGCCTGGGGCAGCCGCTTGCCGAGTGGGAAGGGAAGCCCGAGACTCGCCGGGAAGCATGCGGTTCCTGAGGCAGTCAGGGACCAGGATTCAAACCACAAAATTACCATGCCCCTGGCCTAAGGGAGACTGGCAGCCACCATCTAAGCCTGAAGCAACCGAGTAAGGTCAAAAGCACCCACATCCCCAGCGCAGAGCAAGCTTTTCATATACCCATTGGTTAATCCAACACATTTGAGTAAAGGAAGAGGCACTTGGTGAGAGGGGGAGAACGCTTAACCACATTGATTAATGTTAATTGGTTAATCACATTTCATTACAGGGAAAAGAAAGCAAGTGCAGTAATTGGCAATATGACTTGACAGTGTTTCTAGACTGGAGACCAAAGCCTGAGAATTAATTCCAAATATCACCTTTTCAGGCCAGGGGAGATGAAGATCCCAAAGATGTCTTTTTTTATTTGGGGCCAAATAAGAATATTCTTTTCCTGGTGCAGGGCTGTAGATCTGAGACATAACTCAATATCATAATGGAATGAGCGTTTTGCTGCTTTTATTTGAGGTATCCCGTATGAATGTAAGGACTACCGTGTTAAAAAAGAAGAAGAAAAAGTAGGGTTGAACTCGAATGGTGAAGAAAGAGCACGCTGCCTGGTCTGCCGCCTTGGCTGTCCGTCAGGGAGATGATGCAGGATGTGAGATAGCAACCTCTGAAGTTCGTGCTGCGTGCTTGGGGCGTGTGACTCAGAGCCATGAGACCTCCGCTAGCTCCTTGTGGGCAAATGGGCGCTCACCACACAGAAGATAATCTAATGAAGCTGCTCCCTGTGATGTTAGCAAAGCTTAAACATAAAAGTGTCACTTTTGGCAAGAAAGAAGCTTATTCTGCAGTGTCCGTGAAGACTCCCAGACGTTACTGGCCTGATGCGATGGAGCCTCGCCTGTGACTCATCTGCATCCTTCCCATTTGTGCCCCTTCACGTACGTTTTAGTTGCAGACTCTGAAACAGAATCTGATTTCTTCCAGCATCTTCCACATCTATGCGTTGAAGAAGAACTGGCTATAATTAATGTAGACACTGCTTACTCCCCTTGTTCACATAAAGCAGCAACCATGCTGGGCCTTCAGAAGATGGTCAAGGTTTGGGGTGCCAGAATGGTTAAAGTTCACAACGTTTCCGTCCATGCGCCACATTCCTTCGGAGGAAAAATAGGAAATTAACTTCTGGCATATGAAGACATTTCCCATACATTTGGAAAGATTATTAACATCACCATCAGGCACAAAGCAGGTATTACAAACAGGCTCGATTACTGTGTTTCTTTTGGCAGATGCTAAATCGACCTCGTGGAGATGCTAGATGGGCAAGATGCTGTACATTCATGGAGCACCACCACAACCTCCTCCAATAAACTTATTTTCTAGACAGATAGGAAGAGAAAAAGAGGATGCACACTCTCCATTTTAAACTGCGGAACGCAGGAAGACTGTGCCAAAGCCAGATACGTTAGTACAATGCTTTAAACAAAAGACTGTCTTTTCCTACAGTCATTTCATAATTAGTTTTTTTACACCAGTGACAGCTGCCTCCATGCCAAGGCCTGGTCTCATCAGGGAAAATGGCAAAGCTCCCAGGATAGCTAGAATTTTTCTCTTTATACAGAATTCATTGAAGAACTTTATTTCTCTTTTTTTTTTTTCCCTCCTCCTTCTTAATAGATTGGCGCAAAACCAATAATTTTAGCATTAGTAACTAATTATTTAAAGGAGGGGCAGAATTTTTATTTAAACCACAATTGTTTACTTCAACAGCACTTGTGTGTCACTGAGTCACCAAACCACAATTAAATTCTGGGAAATGTCTTATTGTTGAGGTTCACGGGGTCCCATGACACGGTGGGATGGATGGGAGTCTGATTTTAATTGGAGGCCCGATCTAAATTTGTATCCCCTTTAATCTTTTGATTGACAGACTGTGAAGGATTTTGAAGTTCCACAAGATGTCAGTAGCGGAAGACAGATCTTGTGTCGTCGCCTCTGGTCGTGTTGTTTGTACACGGCAAATATCAAGCAGAGTATTTGCTTTTCCCTTAAGAGTTTAGGGAGAGGCTGTCTTTTCAGAGAAGAGTCTCGGGTGGTTTGCTTGGAAGAAAAGACAAGGAGATAAAAATATATCGTAACATGTAGGCTGGAGGATATTTTACCAGTTCCCACTGTAAAACTTTCAGTAGGTTTTACCTTGTACTTGCTTTACAAATACAGTAAATGGTATGGGTTGGATTTTTTTTTTTCTTTTTTTTTCTTAGGATTTTTTTTTTTTGGAGGGGGGTTGTTGGTGGTGGTTTGGTTTGGTGTTTTTTGAATCATGAAGCCATTCTGAATCTTGGAGTAGCAATTAATTTGAAGATTTACCAGAGATGCCCGGTTAATGTAATGAGGCGTGAAGTGATGAAAAAGATCGGGAATGCATTACGGAGAAGACAATAGAGCTGTTAATTCGGAAGGTCGAGATTTGC
>NW_009259683.1:564178-592824 GCF_000687185.1 Egretta garzetta
AGGATGATGAGCTTAGCTGAAACTGCGAGGCAGCGTCCCAGATACATTAATTACACGGTACGTGCGACTGCTGCAGTTCACCTGCTTTCTCATTCGAGCGTTGTGGTCTGTGCCTAAGTGGAGCAGATGCGCTCGATGTCCTTTCAGCCTGCTGTTGGTGAGGGTATTTATTTCAAGGACAAGGAAGGGAAACGCTCCCCGTGTGAGGAGGCAGTGGCTGAGAGGAAATACAGACAGGGCTGTGGCACTGAACGGAGGGAGAGACATAAAACCCAGAAGTTTGTTAATAAAATAAAGACCAAAGGACAGTTTCTTCACACAAAATGTCGATCAGGGCAATCTAAGAGAGGTTCTACTTCCCCTGTAAAATGTCACTTGCATGCTAACATTAAAACATACATGTTTTCTGATGATCAAGAGAGCGTGACTCTGATCCTGGGCTAGTTTTCCACTGGCATTAGTGGGGTCAGTTGTAGGCCCAGGATTTCTTATTTAAAAATTCTAATAAGATCTTGACTCTATTCTGGAGTAATACCTTTAGGATTGGCTCTGCTCGGATTAGATTGTTGGTGCTTAAACCAGGGAGTGAGCCAGGATCATCGAACTGGGCACCGTGTTTTGGGCTGGGATGGCTGAACAAGGGCATGCTGCCTGTGATGCTTCTGTTCGAAAAACGTTATGGATAGTATAAATATAGGTACTGCTGAAGGAAGATGCCATGCTGGTATCAGTGATTTTCTCTCCTGCCAAAACTAGTTTGCAGGGATTTGGTCTTTGCTACGAAACAGAAAAGACGTCTAGTTAGTATGTATGTTAGTGTGTATGTATGGACACATGAATGGGGGAAGCAATCTGTAGACAATCTATATATTAAACCCGCAACTTCAGGATGCCAAATCCAGTTTTTCACAGCTGCAGTTATCTCCTTAATAAAATAGAAGATGCCATTGTTCAAAACTTAAGTAGTAAGTGCATATCAATCAGTTTTCTACCAAATGAGTAAAATTACTATTTACATCTCCAAACTTTGTAAATGTTGATAGGCTTCTGAGTTTCAGATTGAAGAAGAATCAGTGTAACTGTAGACAGACAATTTCTAATGCCTTTGAATCTTCTGTTCTTACTGAACCTGAGACTAATGGGCATATATCATTAGAAACTATAAAGAAAAAACAATTAGCTCTTAAAGTTACATATTAGGCCTAAAGGAACTTCTGAAAAAAAAAAATTAAGGGAAAGTGTTCCACAAAATGGGCAGAAGCAATTTTTTATTTCTGCATCAGTAGCTGCCAGCTTTCTGAGTTTGCTTCCAAATCCCTGTTACCCACAGCTCCTCCAGGTTTTGGACCTGACTTGCATACATTGCCTCATGCAGTTCAGCAAGGTGCATTGAATTTAATGTGTTAAGCCATCAAACATGGACCATGGTATTCAAGATCCAGAACGTTCCGTCCTGTTTAAATGTTAATGGTATTCTGCAGATTGGCATTTATGGACTTATTACATGGGGGTTTTTTTCTTTTTTTGGCAGGTGACTTTGGCGACGGAAGAAGAACGAGAATGATTACATATCCATAACTCCCAGCAGTATGTCAGGTAATCATATTTTGTAAGAGCATCTATGCAATATTTCTTGCTTTGCTGGAGTGATTATTATTAAATATTTACTGCAGACTACTGCTTTAACAAGTTCTGACTGCACTGACGCTGGGAATTGAAATCCTCTACCCAGAGCACAGAGCTCTGGGGCACATAGTAGTCTTCCCCAAAATTTTTTCTGCTGAAATTCTCATCCAGCTTGCTTTTCCTTCAGAAACAAAGTTGTATTTTATTCTGAACGCACATTCCAACTTCAGCATTTCTGATGAAACTGCCAGTACAGTGATGGTTTCTGCTGAGTGTGTTTGCCTTAGTTATTTTGTAACATGGACATATCCCCTGAGGTTCAAAGTGAGACAGTCAAATTCATTTTACATAGATTACCAAGTACTCTTCAGATAATAATTGACTAGGTCTGCAGGTGGGCTGAAGATCCAGAGTTGAAATGACCATTAACCATTTTAAGTCTCCTTAAATCGTCTTACCCCTGCTAGTTGCAAAGCATTTGAAGGCTATAAATAAATTAGCTGTGCTGAAAAAACCCATATATTCTAATCCCAGAACAGGATGTCTAAAAAGATGTAGTTATTACGTGGAGATCATATAGAAAGCCAGAGAATTTCAGACTTCCAGATTTGTTTTAGTATTCATCAAACTGCGTACGAAAAGAAAATGTTCTGCTGATACTGTTTGTCAGTAATATTGCAAGAGCCAAATGCCATAAACGGGACCTTTTAAAAGCTAGTTTGTAAAATGCCTATGTGCTACATAAGGACAGTCATAATAAACAAGACTGAATTCCTGGTGTTATGCTCAAGGGACAGTTTATTTTTACTGACTGGGCAGATGAAATATCCTTTCCTTTCCCCTGGAAGGCTCCCATCCTTTTGTATTGACCAGCAAGGGGTAACAGCTGCATTCACCAACAAAGCTGGTCTTTTAAGTTTAGGGTCCGAGATACGAGGTACAGAGTAGAATTCATGAGGGGAAACAGTGTATTATTTAAACTCATGCAAAGATGTGTCATTTGACTTGGGTTTTTATGGTTTCTTTGCTGTCCATTGAAGCGGAGGTTAGGCACAGTAGAATATAAGATGGAGGCAGAGGGCACTGAGGCTTTTTGTGGAATGAAACGGAATACCTCACCCCTGATTGGTGTGTCAGGCTCTGGATTAGCATGGCCGCCGCATGAGGATGGGCAAGGAGTTAGCATCCTTAGGCTACATTGGCAGGCCCCACTAGAATGTTCTTGCATTCTTCTGCAGGCATTCTCAGCATGATAATTTAATTTAGCAAATACCTGTTTTGGAAGAATTTAAAGCATTGACACGTAACTCAGTCTCTCCAGCTCTCTTGTTGTGCTCTCTTCTGTCTCGTGTTAAACTGTGGGTTTTGACCTTTTACTACAGGGCTTGATTTTGCTGTGGTTATGGAGGGAGCGATTAGTAGCTCGTGCTATGTGATGGCAAGAGATGGGGAGGGAAATGCGGTGTACCCACTTTATCCTTGCCTTATCTGTTCAGGGTGTAGCTTCCTGTGGAGGGGGGCGCTATGGAGAATTCCCACTAGCACTCTTAACCAGACCTGTCTCCCTGGACTTCTTGGCAGGGCAGCTCTGCTAAACTCAGTGAAACACAAAGGCTAACTGGAAGGACCTACATTTTATGCATTTCTTTTGAAAGAAGTGGGCAGAACAAATATGTGCAAAGAAAATAATCACCAGGCAAAAAAAAAAGGGTTCGTTGCAGAAGATGACTGTTGGTACAGCTGTAGATGTCCAGCACTTTTCATTATGAGCAGTTTATATTTTCTGTTTCTCATTATAGGAACGAAATTCCCTACATGAGTGTGAATGTGCAAAGAAGCATGGATGAAATAAAAATCTTTCAAACGCTATAAAAACTGCATAAATACCACCATCCAGAGCCAGACAGGACTCCTTTCCTAATGAATGAAAATGAAAGCTTAGATTCTGTTACTGAGTCACTGGAATATGAGAGCAGAATCTAATCCAAAACCAAACCAGTTGCCTAAAATAATAGGTTATATTTTTCTGATTTTTTGATAGATAATTTCTTTGCCCATATGTTACATTTTTACTGCAGTAAGAATTTTCCTCTTGTAGGCGCTGCCCAAAAGCCTCCAGTTTCTAGTGCAATCTAGAGAAGTTTTTCTGATGGAAGATTGTAGAATTTGGCCTTTGGTATTAAAACTAGGCTTCACTCCATTTTGCAGTTGCCATAGGAAAAATATTTTTAATATTTTGACATCTCAGCTGTAGAAAATGTGTGATTATTTTATGGCACACGTCTGTAATTGTATGTGCTTACAGCTTTTAAAAAAGAGGAAGAGTTCAAGTTTCCCAAAATTATGTTGGGAACTTCAAAGTTATGGGTAACAGCGAAGGATTTCAGAAGTGTAGAAGCCCTTCCTTAAAAGTGAATAAAATGAAAAATGAAAAGCAAAATGAATGCATCGGGTACAATTTTTGCATGCAGAGAGATAAACTGAAAGGCAAATGTTGAGTTAATGAAGTCCAAACTACTCTTCCTTTTTCTTAGAATGCAGTCAAAATAGAGTTCACACAGCAATACAGATGGAGTTAATGAACACCTAGTGTCAGGTGATGACATTAGAAGCTGACAAGTGAAAAGATGGACCAAGGGGTTTTGTAAACACTGTGTTTGTCAGTGTCCTTTTGCAACTCTGCCAGTTCTAAGTGTCAAAACTTGCCTAACCAGTTTTATGTACGCAGGACTCAGATGATGACCAAACACTGAGATAAGGGATGCTTCTGGAGAGGGAGAGCCGGACATAATACATCTTGCAGTTGAGTACTAAGTCTGAGACAGACTCATTCTGTTCTCATAAACTGAAGCTTGGTACATCCCTAAAATAAATAGTTTCCAGATGAGTGATCACACACATGGATATAACAAAGCAAATCTGAAAGTTTAGCTTTCCTGTTTTGAAACCTGATTTTTTTAAACGTTTGCTGTCTTTTATGATAAATACTGTAGCAGATCTGATGCTTTTAAACACCAACATCAAGAATGCATTTAGGGAATGTAAGTAAAATATGTTTGTTTGGGTTTTTTTAAATAGAAATAGGTGCAAAATGACTGATTGGATGCTCCCGCCATAGTTCAGCAGCAGCTTTACAGTTGGCACCAGCAATTACTGTCCACAGAGTAATAACCTGGGGGGGAGAAAAAAAAGTATTTTAAAAATTAGTACTATCTTAGCAATAA
The DNA here is from genome assembly GCF_000687185.1 of Egretta garzetta. Lineage (NCBI taxonomy): Eukaryota > Metazoa > Chordata > Aves > Pelecaniformes > Ardeidae > Egretta > Egretta garzetta. The sequence goes on from NW_009259683.1 coordinate 569,029, forward strand.
CTACAAATCTTTCTGCCATGCATTTGCACAATAGAATAGGAAAATTAAAAATTTGGAAAGTATTTTTTTCTCATTGAGAAGATAGTACTTTCAAATAAACAGGTATATAACACAGTTCATTTAAAAAATTCTTGCTGTTTAAATACTGTAGTGAAGCTTCTGGCTTCAGCATCACTATTCGCTGGCAATAATCGTTATTCACTGGCAATAATCTATCACTGAAGGCTTCCTTCTGTACGTTTTCTCCCAAAAAGCAAGACAAGCCCTGAGACAGATCTTCATCTTACTTCATTTACTGGAGTGAGAACTGAAGAAGGAATTCAAGAATGGGTTCTAAAAACCAGAAAGTAGTATTTGTAGAATATAGTATGTCATTAATTTCACCTTCATGAGAGATGAAGATCGGACGTAAAGAATGTAATAGTGAAGTCTGCAGCAGCTCTTCCTCTGTGTTCAGTATGGCCAGGATTTTCCTCTGCTTTTACTTGGAGTTTCATAATCAACTTAGACATTCTGCTTCTACTCTCAAATATTCACACTGTTCTATTTGGTAATGACTATAAAGTTAGATCAAGATAGGAATTATAATAAAATTAAGTGCTTACATTAGGGAATATAATTTAAATGTCATAAATGCATATTTTCAGTAAGTAGACTTTAATATGCAGCGTTCTTGTAACAGGTCACTCATTTGGAGAAGAAAATTAATCCGCTTTTGTGCAACAAATCCATTTGAAAACCAGTATCTCCAAGGGTGTTGCGTGTAGTTTCAAAGAACTGGGGAAGGTAATAGGACAGGAAAGGTACTGCCTTTTCTTCATGAGTCTTTTCACTGTAATGCTCATTACCCTGTAAACTTGCCACTAATTCAGATGGAGAATAGTTTATTGTGTAACATCAGTTGAGAAATTATTTCTCCTGAATTTCTATAGTGATTTTCCTAGGATAATTTAATTTGGCATACATCACTGTCTGACACTTCTTGTCTGCCAGACCGTGATAAAATCCGGCTAACTCAAGTGTATTATTCCTTTTAAGTAATGGACTTTTTAGAAGGACAGTAAATACTTTAATATAAGGTTTTGTTATGCCAGGATTCAGCAGCTTTGTAATGAGCTTTTGGGGATTTTCAAAAGGTTAACAAGATTTATATTGTGGGATGTTTTTGCATGAAGCTATGAATCACTCCATGATGGCTCTTATTACTTAGAAGCGTATTTTTGAATATGCAGTTAAAAATATCACACTTGGTAAGTTCTAGGTTACAGACATTCTGGTTTAATTTTAACTTTTGTTTTAAACTTTAATGTTTTAAAAAGTGCTTTCAAAAAGCGCTATATAAATACAAGAGTTTCAAAAGGCAAGTAGTCTCCATTACATTTTGTAATGTTTCAATTTTTTATACAGTTCTTTAATAATGTCTTGGGGTTTTCTTTCCCATCATGGGGGAAAAAAAGGCTCTCTGAAGAGTGTTTTTTTTCTTGAGGAGAAACACAAAGATCTTACGTATAGGTGTTTCTAAAGGTGTTTAAGTTTGGTATTTACAGCTCATGGATACCTGCTACATTTTCCAGATAAGATACACACATTTGTCAAAAAATTTGGATCCATTTCGGTTTCACAAAGAACAGAGAAAACAAACACGTATTTTTTTAGCTTTGCAACATCTGCTAGCCATTTTCTTAAGTATGTTTTATTATGCTAGTGCTGATATTTTTTTCCTTTTCTATTTTTTTTTTCAATAATCCATCAGTATACTTAGTGCCTTTCTATGATAATTTTATTTAAACCAGAGGTGCCTCTTTTTGTTTACTTGTCTTTCTGAAATTTATTTCTGATGGGAGCAGACTGTTGCGTTTGAAATTTTGAGTATCATTCTTGGACTGTGTAACACTGTGTTTCACTGCTGCCATCAGTTAAAAGGAGTGAACAGTGTTGTCAATATAAAACATACTTGTTAATTTCATAGGCAAAGATCTTTTAAAATAGTTAATTAAAAAAACCAAAGCGTCCTTGTGTTTTGTCTAACTCTTCCCCACTAGCCTATAAAATAAAACACTTCCCTTGGCTGTGCTTGCCACAGGAGTCGCAGTCTGCCATTTTATGGTCTTCATCAGCCTGACCACAGACTGCTGCTCAGTTCTTCTGGTGACTGTACGTCAGAGCAATGAACTTACACTGCTTGTCCTTGATACGCAGTCCTATATGTAGAGAGGACTATAATTTTTTTGTGCCAAATGTAAAGCTGTCGATGAACAATAGTGTGGGGATAAGTATAGGATCTGCAGGTGTGGCGGCTGAGCAAGTACAGGATCTGCAGGTGTGGAGACTGTGTTTTGGGACCAATAAGAGAAGGGTTGTAAAACATTAAATAGAGTGATCCCGGTGCTGCTTGCGCTTGTGCATGTGCATGAACTGGGGGTCCATGCTCTCATTGCCACACTATAGTATCCAATCAGGCATTTTCCAGTTATTTCCACATAAACAAAATACCTTTTACATTCCCCAGATGCATTTCTGACTATGTTCTTTAAAGCATCAGATTTGCTACAATGTTTATCATAAAAGACAACAAATACTTAAAGGTGTAAAAGGTGAAGGAACAATCTGCTTTGTTACGTATGTGATCACGTATCTGAAAACTATTTAGACCTGTACCAAGCTTCAGTTTATTTCAAGTTTTAAAGAATTCTCTCCTCACATCCCAGTTTGTCTTTCTTTCTGAAGAAGCCTTTGACTGCATTATTTGGGCAAACTTTAATTGTTTGTTTATTGGTTTTTTGTCTTTCACAAAGTATGTATTTGTCAAGACTGCTGGGTCTAGTACCTCTTTTTTTACCTGGCCATTGCTCAAACCTGAGTCCTTGAAGAGGAGGTATTATTTCAAGATACAGGGTCTCTCTTTAAGCCAATCTAGAACTAAAATAGCTTGAACTGTTTCTCATCATCTTGAAAAAGCACAGAGTTTCAATTATGTGCGCATATCCCTGGGATTTGCTGTTAGTAAACAGTGGCCAAATACTATCCGTTCCTCCGGGGGAGGGGTGGAAGGTCTAACGTGGGATTGAGGAAAGACCATGTGATGAACTGATTTGATAGCTCCTGGCGAAAGCAGTATTCAGAATCAGGATTTTACAAAACAGTGGTAGTGGTCCGGAGTGATTTGTGGAAGTGATTTGAGTGATTTCCCAAATGGTTTCACTGTAACTTACATGTTTTTAAAGATCTGGTTTATGGTACTTTTTATCCATAATCTGGCAATGGTGTTTTGGCTTCTCACTTTTATTTTAGTAGGTTCCCAGGCATTGAAAGAATTACCTAACACAATGTGAAGAGAGTAAATATCCATTAACATTCCCATGCTCACACAAGCAGCAATCTGCAAAATGAGTCCTGGAGAGGTAGATCACCATCTGTTAATTAATCAAATTAATCTTGGTTTAAAACAGAGGGAAGTGGTTCTGCACATTAAAGAGAGACAGATACTGGAACTCCTTGCCAAAGGGTGTTGTGAATGCGAGAAGTGTACGCAAGAGGAGACTGGGCTGCGCTGCAAAGGGAGCCCATGGGCATTACTACAGTTTGGATAGGCTACAGGGGCTCAGGAAATCCCTTGGGCTGACAGGTAGCTGGGGATTGGGAGACTGTTGGTGGGAACTCTCATACATGCTTGCTTTGGTCTTCCTCTTCCCTGGGTGTCTGCTTGTGGCTCCTGTTGGAGAAGAGTAACCAGGCAAGCCCTGTGCTTTGTACAGAGCTGCCGTGCTCGGGTACACCCGCTTCTCGGAAAAACTCCCTCCCATGTGTTGGGACAGAACTATGAGAGGGTCCAATGTATTTGGCATCTACATGACTGTATTGGTTAACATCACCTTTCTAGTTCCATTGTCTCCATTGTCTATCCCAGTATCTTACTGCTTTTTCCCATATAGCTTTGGTCATTTGTTTCTTTCAGTATTTTTATTTTATCTGTAGCTGTCACAAGATTCCATATTCGGGTACACGGCTCCTGTTAATTTCTCTAAGGAGAGGGTTTTAGGTAGCTCTTTATGTACCAAAACCCTGAACCATTTGCTTCTCTGTGCTCAGAACCTGCCTCTGGTTAACTTACAGATGAGCTGTCACATTCTTCTGGATATTCTTTTCCTCTGGTTAATTTTTTTATATGTTTAGAAGTTTGAGCATAATGTCAGGCCCAGGTTCCTGATGAGATAAGTATATGTCTCTCATTTCTTCAATAGTTAATAGAAATTCAGTGTGTTTTTAAAAAGTGATTACACTGGTTCACACTGAGGAGCTCATTAAGATACCTGTCAGCAAGAACAAGGATAAAGCTATTACACTGTATATTGCAAGTTTCTTAATGTTACCTTTTCTTAAACATTAAAAACTCTTTTAAAAAGTTTATTATAATATCTGCACACTCTTCTTTTGTGATGATGTAATCTTTGTCCAAAAGATTGTTTGAAAAGATGGAAATCTAATTTATATTGAAAGCCATATTCTAAAATGTAATATTTAAGTATTTTATTGCCACTGTTAAAGTAAGTAACAATGCAACAGTCCTGGATTAAATAATCCTGGCTCTGTTTACTTCCACAAGCATACGGATACACACACGTTTCTGAAGTACTGGAAACCACCTAGTGATTTCAGTAGACATCACTAGTTTCACCTGCTAAGAGTCCCTTTCTCTCATTGTATGATTTTTTTCTTACAGTCCCTGTTGTTTTTACATTTTAAAATTTAGGAAAGAAATCAGATGATCTCAAAGGTTTTATTTAACACATTATATGAAGGGAGGGTTTGCATATTTATAAAGAAGGATCTGGCTAGTCTGTATTAGCTGTGCTCCGTCCTTTTGCTTATCCAAGGATCACACCAACCTAGTTTAAAAGTTGAGAAACTCAGTTGTGAGGTATTTCCCTGTTTGATAAGGGAGAATAAGAAGAAAAGTCTGTGGTGTTATTTGGGAGAAAAGAGAAGGGAAGGGAAAGGAAAAAGGAGAGGCAGAGCAAAATAAAGAAAACAAAAGAAAATGCTGTGAATTTACTGCAACATTAATAAGAAATGAAACCTTAGCTTTGCCTTTCACAGATAGTTTGATCATTCCCAGCACAAACACACATGCAAACTTTGCATGTTTTACTTACAGTTACTTTGTGTGCTTTAAAAAGCTTGTACAAAACATGAATCGGGTTTTAATTTTGCTGGGGAGATGTCCTTTAATTGTAGCTTGCTTGCTTTTTTTCCTTAAGTCATTAAGTAAAAATTATCTAGTGTTGTTGGACTGGGTCCATATGAAGCCAGGCTGCTTGACCGACCTACTGTGCGCCCCTCAGTCCTAATCCTGATTACATTTGCCTTAGCTGATCTCTCTGAAGCCAGCCCACTTCGATGTCCTTAGATGCTTGCATACTTCAGTGTTTAAAAAAAAAAACAAAACACCAAAACCAACAAAACAGTAAAGTCCTGTTGCCCTGGCTGTTCTGTTTCCAGTAAACTTCAAATATGAGAAGAGGCAAAACTAAATAAGAATCATTTTTGTCAGTCTTTTGTTTTGCGACCAAGTAAGTTAATGACAATTCAGAGACTGCTGATATATTCCCCTACTGCTGCTATTTTGATCAGCTACCAGTTGAAATTCTTACAGGCAGTGAGCAGTTTTGGAATGAATAAGTTTTTGTTGTGAGAGGAAGTGTCTTTGTAACTGTAAAAATAGCAATCCTCTGACATCCCAGAACTGTTGAGTTACCTTTTGCCTTGAAACTAAGTGATAGCCTGTTGTTGAGGGTGAAAAAGAAATGTTTGCGCTCCCCAAGGAAGTGTGAGCAGTGTAGTCTCCGAGGAGCAGGGACCTATTGCCTGTGTGGTCCCACAGCATCTTTCATCGCCAATAGAACTAGCTGTCAGGGGGAGCTACTGCGGTATGAAGCAGTAATAGTAATAACGGTGATACTGGTGCCAGCCTTGGGTGTAACAGGGCAGATCCCCAGCTAGGAAAAGCGAGTGTAGCTCTCGGGGCGCAGCAGGGAGGATTTAATGCGCTGCCTCTAGGGTTGCTGTGGTGAGCACAGGGAACGGGCAGTCTTTTCAGTGTGCTTTTTGGTCCTGTGCTCTGCAGCTGGAGTTTTTGTCAGGGTCAAAGTGCAGGATAGGTCCGCAGCTCATTCCAACAAGAAACACTGTCCGCTGGCTACCTCCTCCCATCTTTCTGGAAGAAACAGATTATGACTCCCTTCTCTTGAGTTGTGCTAAAGAAGGGAGAGAGGCTTTTTGTATCTCTTCCTTTACCACTGTTGGCAGATACTGATAGAGAAGTAGGGAAAAAAAGCATATAACTGAGATGAAAACAAATGGTTTGTTCCATTGTTTGTATAGTCCTTTTTATACTGACATTTAGATAACACTGCATGTCTGACAACAGGCCAGCCCTAACAATCACCCATTAGGAGTCATTGCCTTGGCCTGCAATAAACAATTTCTGAGGCATTCTCCTCGCCTGTCCTTTTAGGTTAGCTCAATGGGCACTTCATCTACTAAAACTTTTCTGCTTCTACACAACAAACTTAGCTTTAAAGACACTCTGATGGCAACTTGCAAAAGTCTTTTGACCTGTTGACTGCTCGGATTCCAGTTATTGCTATGATGTGCTGCTTTTATATCTCTGAAATAACTTGATGGTTCCTTTAGTTATGTTGACAAGAAGAGCTCTAGGCCCTTCGTATTAGTCCCTCTTTACTCTGAAACAGGGCCTGTGGTTTTAGTCATGATTCATCCCAGTAGGCTGTACTGCTTTCTGCCTTGATTATAGCCATTTTAACAGTAGCTAGAGGGAGAGAGAGATGCTTCTCCTACAATTAGGGAGCTCAGGCAAAATTACATTATCATCCTTTATCAAGGGTTTTGGTTTGACAAAACGAAGAGCAGATGTAGGAGATTTAAACTGCATTCTCTGTTGCAATAAAAAAAAAGAAAAAAGCTTTTGAGAAATTCAGGCAAGGTATGTTAAAGCAAAAGGAGTAGAATAAATGATGTAGTCCTGTACTGAAACTGTAATTTAACATTTTAATAAACCAAATGGTAAGTTAGGACATACATATCTGCTGCACCACAGTGTAGGAAGGACATGAAAAGGAGACAAAATATGAGACCCCTCAGTGGTAGTTCCTTACAACTTAATCCTCATCTATCAAAATTTGAATGTAAAATGTCCCTGGTGACTGAAGGGAATTTGTGAAATAAAGTGGAAGCTTATAAAATTGTATAAGCTGTAGCTAGCATAGGAGTCTAAATAGTGAGACAAATTTCAGAGGGAACTCAAAGGAACAGAGAGGATAAAGCTGCTTGATACTGGGTTAGCCTTTATAAACTGCGCCTGGGCGCATTCCATGATGGAAGCTGTAATAGAATCAGTTTCTTCTCATAGGTTGAATGTGTCTTGAATCATATTTTAAAACCCCACAGATTCTTTGCAAACACAGAAACTGGAAAATACATTTTAATTAAGTTAAGGACAGTCTTAGAGTCCCTTGCTAAACTTAAAAATCTGTAAGCCTTGTGTGATATCCTCTCTGAATCCTTGGGGAACAAAAGTTTTACCATTGTGATGAGCGTATGTTTTTTAATTAAAATCAAACATAAAGCAAATCTGCATAACACACACTAAAAGACAGCAAAGATGGCCTTTAATGTTGAAGATACTTTTGGAAAAAAGATACAGAAATTTTTGCCTAACAAGATTGAACAGCCTGGATTGTGAATCAGTGATCTCATTTCCAGAACTAATAGCAAGAACCGAGTGACTGAGGATATAACTGATTTTTTTAAACAAGGTCGAGAATTGTGTGGAATCAGTGGTCTACTCAAGAAATCGACAAAGCATAGAAGTATCTATTTATGAGTGAATTACAGAAATGCCTGTTTTTTTAATTGCACATGCCTGACTCTCATTTGTATAAAGGTGCAATACTATCCCTGCAGGGAGATAACTAGAACGTGAAGGAAAACAAGGAAGAGGAGAGTAGCCTTGTACTGAAGGGTATGTTATCTGAGGTTACGCAAAGCCTGGTGGAAGGGTGGGTTATAGCGCACAGTTCCTCTCTGTGCCAAGAAGAATGAAGTGGCCGAGTTCGGTTCAGATCTTACAGGGAAATTCTGTGCAGCTCCCAGAGCGTCTTATCAGAACAATCCAGACTCTCTCTCTGAACTTAAATTTATTATGAAGTCTAGAAGATAAAAAAGTGTTCAAATTATGAAAAAAAAAAGTTTTATATTCTGTTCTTTTAATTTTTTTAAATTGCCTAGTATTTTCTGGATTACTTTCACTATTCTATTTTAAATCTGATTATCCTCCTACAAATGATATTGTCTTGCCATATTACCTGCATTTAGTTTTTAATTTTACTAAGAAAACCAAGTCTGAACTAAGAGCAGATCTATAAAGCCAGAAGTAAGTAGGTAAGTTGAAATCCTGTAGTTAACTTACCTGCCCTATGCATTGAAGTCTGTGATGCCAGATCGTTTCTCATACAAATTCACATCACTGATGTCCAGCTGAGATACAGTGAGTAGAGGGAATGGACTTTTGACTTACACTCCCAGCAGAAAAAAAGGTATGAATTTACATTTAAAATTAAATAAGGTATTGAGGAAAGCTATATATATACTATCAGGAATTAACACAGGATAACAGTATTTCATACTAACCGTAATTAAGTCTTCTGAACATGTCCTATATTAGCAATGTTCCACTTAACAGAAGTCTTAAGACAAAACTTGCAGAAACAGTAATAGAATGATAGATCTGGTAACTGAAATCCAAAGTTATTTTTAATCATTTTTACCAGGAAATTACTGACTTAGTATGCACTTATTTACTAATATGTATATGAATGATTTTGCTGAGTGAAATGTATGTAAGATTAACTCTTAGGTCCATTAAGATAGCAGAATCCTACTGTGATTAAAACCACAGTGGATATCAGTCACTGAATGTCTGGAATTTGCTGTTTTCTATATGCAAGTTAGAAAGCTGTTTTGTTATTTGAATTTTGATACATCTAAAATAAAATAATTTCTTTAAATGTGGAATATCATCTCTCATGTGTCATTTCTATAGCATTTTGTTTTGTTACCCAAAAATGGAAAGTGGGCTATATTTAGTTGTACAGATTTATCAACTAGTGGTATCTCAGTTTCTTCTATATCAAAGAATAAATAACTTTGCCTAACTATTATGACTAATTAGAACAAATCATGCAGATTTTGTGATGTTCATTATCTTCACTGGACCCAAGTGTCCAAACTCCTGTGATAAAATTAGCGTCTGATACTCCACTGTGACCACAACCAGAGAAAGGCAGTAGGTAGCAAAAGCGGAACTGCTAAGCATGCCCACATAAGAATGTCACACTTAGGTAACAGAGTGTCCCTCAGGTCAGCCTACGATAAGAGCCAAGTCAAACAAGGCTGAATCCTTGATGTTTTGTGTTTTAAGTATCTGAAAATTGTTCACGACCAGCCTCGACCTACAAGACCTCAAATGATCATATGAGCAAGGCAATAAATTGGTGATCACTTGCCCTGAGGCCCATGTTGTAGTTGTGGTGTTGTGAAAGTTAGATCTACTGTTAGCCTGTCCACATAGCTCTGCCTACTTGTTCAGGCTTCACAGACGGGAAAATTTTATATTTACTTGTGCCGAAGGGGAACTATGGTGGCTGAATGGGCATGGCTGAAAGGCTCTGCATCGCATCAGTGTGGTCAAGTGGAGATGCACGGGAATACCACGCCGTCAGGAGAGCTGGGGAACCACTCACTTTCCAAAACTCCACACCTGAGCAAGATTTTGGCAATGCCAACACTTTGTAGCCCTGCAGTATTTGCCAAACATCCAGGACATGGCCTCCTGTCATGGGACAGACTGATTCACCTTCCTGACAGAAATCAGAAATGGAATGTGGTGGGCATAGCAGAAAACCGTTTATGTAGGAAAAGACACTCCAAAAATCATGGTATCCAGAGGAATGGACAGCAGCTTTCGCAATGCCGACATGCTTCAGCTTGGACTAGCACAATTTTACAGCCAGGCTGTACAAAAGCAAACCTTCAAGTCATGTCAAGTGCCCAGGAATACCTAAGAGAAGAAAAAAGGTGTAAAGGTAACTGGCATTATTATGCAGAGCACAGCAAACGCTGTATTAAGAAAAATACAAACAGCAGGTTGTTATATCTTTGCTTATGGTCAGGGGTTTGGCCATTGGTAAAAGCATTATTATGTGGGGGGTGTTTTCTTGTTACAAATTTTTTTTAATTTTTTTTTTTCCCAGCAGGGATAATTGTGATTTTTAGTATTCCTTTTTATTCAATTTAATAGCTTTGTGAAGAGCCCATATGACAATGTGATGAGTACTTACTGGGGGGTTATGTGTGATACCTAATACAAAATAACGTCTATTCCTTTAGCCCTTTAAAAATGTTTTTCTCTCTCTCTTAATGGTCTTGATAAGTTGATCAAACATATTTTCTGAACCTGGCCTTTTTAAGTAAAGCATATCCTTGATACATTAAAAATCCCAAAGACAAACTAAAGCATTCTTTTACTACTTTGAGGGTGTTCACCTCTCACCTGTGACTGTGGTGTTTGCCTTTGCTTCTTTCTTATTATTAACCATCCCCAAAGCCTCAGTAGGTGTATGTACAGAACCCAAATAAGTGGAACTTCTTGCTATGAATATTCTTTGCCTCAGCAGCCAGGAGAATTAACCGTTCTCTTCAGACAGCTTTTTTGTTCACATCAGCGCCACATTGAAGGAATTTGTTTTAAAAATCACACTTGCTTAGCTATTAGCACAAATTTAGTGCTTACGTTATTTTTATTCTTTTTTAAACTGGGATAAATAGTTCCTTCATTGTTCTTCGCCTGAAAAATAATTACTGCATATTGGGAGGGAGGGACTACAAGTTGTTTTCTTTTACTTAAGTCTTGCATCACTCTAGGAAGAAAGATTACAGTGTCAGGAAGGATATCACCTCATGAAAAAGTTAAACTGGTCTAAGTACCTGATTTCTTTAGATTTAGTTGCTCTTTACCTCAGAATGCCTCTTTGCTAACAGATGTCAGGTGTTGATCGCTTTAACGTCTTACTAAGGGCTGTCAGGAGGCTGCCAAACCCAGACAGTCCCGCCCAAGAGACTGTTAATTATGTTGTGTCAAGCTACATTAGCTCACTTGCGGCTCAGTTTTATTTTTGAACAAATGGAACTTCTTACCTTAAAGTATTCGTGGGGAGTTGGGGCAGGGAATGACTCGGAAAAGGTACACGTTTTAAGCACTGGTGGTTACTTTCTCAAGAGATAACCTGTGTAATTAACTGATGTCTGCTAACAGGGTCTTCCAGTGATGAGATATGGGGAGACTTAACAAATTGGGCTGTCTGGGTCACAGGTCTATAATTACTCTGTGCAATATTTGCTCAGAGACCATCTTAAAAGTTGTCAAACACTACTCAAGAATGTTGTTCGTTTGTTGACAAACCTCTTGAGGAGCAAATGCCTTCTGACAAGACCACGCACTACCTACGTGTGTCGTGAACAGTGCAAGGAAATAGTGCAAGAAAAAGCAAGGATGAACCCTTGAGGAGTCTTGATCGTGAAGGAGCAAGCTCTGTTCTCTTTTAACCAAATTTATTCCAAGTGTCAAATATTTTCAGGGAGAACTGGGTTTGTAGTGAATCTGAACATTTCAATATAAACTATGACATTCTTTGTTATCCAAACAGACTAATGAGTCTGAAGTGTTTCAATAAAAGGCACATCACACTGGCATTTTATGAGTCACGTACAAATTTAGTGGCATGTCATAACCGAGGTACAGCAGGTTTTGAGAGAGAAGCAGTTTTAGAGGAAGAAGGAACTTAATACATATTGAGAAGGGAAGTGTGCTATTGTGTAAATAAGCTTTCCTCAAGGTTTAAACCAGGGGCAGCTAGTCTGAAGCTTGATGCATCTGTTGCAAACCCAAAGAAATTATTTTATGCCAGAAAGCTTTAGCTCTTTTTTCCCTTGGCTGTATCACTTGCTATAATAAATATAGTGTGGATAAAATGACAATTTTAATGTTTTTGGTTCCACTGAGACATACTCCAGGAACCGTCAAATGCTATTGTAACTTTACAGCAGTAGAATTTTGTAATTCTACATGCTTTATGATTTAGTCACAAGTAGACTTTTCAAAATAAGATAAATACTATATAGAGGTCATTTTCTGTTCTTGTGAGTGCTCAGTATTATTTTGGATTCTGATGCTTGAGGTTTTCTTTCTTGGCTTAATCTGTAATGCTGCTATCCATGAGGGTTGGAACTGATGGGATGAGCTGATACGTAGATTCCTCAAACAGTAAGTTTGCGTAGTCATATTTTTGAGGCACCATTTTGAGTCTCTGATCATGGGGCGTAAAGGGGAGGAATAAGGTAGTGTAAATACATACATTAAAGAGAGGTGGTAACTCGTCATGTAGGCACGGAGATAGCTGTATTTGACAAATGATGTGTGTTGCAAAAGCCACATTACGTATATCTGCTCAAAAGCTGTCACAGTTCTCGGTATTTTTTCCGTTTTCAGTATATAGGGGCTGTCTGGGATATCTCCCATGTCGTGTGGTGCGAGTCCTGAAGGTGCAGATATGCCTTCTCCTTGAAGAGCGGGGATCTAATGTTTTTTCCCCTGTAACCTTCATCAGAAGTGGCCAACAGAATGCAGGCAACAAGAAAATCTGTAAATAGGAAATACAACGGTTATTTTGTAACATGTAAAAGTATGTCTTATAAAACGAGGAGCTGATAATACAAGTGTACATAACTGTGAAGGGTTTAGAAAGGTACGTTTAATTTTTGCAACAACATGTGCAAAAATTTCTTGACCAAATCCTGCACTTTTATTTGTCTGTGTGCATGAAGCGTGACCACAACCAACGTTAAGATCCTTCCACGAGGTCCTTCAGAAGCGGCTCTCTGCCCTGACTAATCTGAATGCTCTGCAGTACTTCCCACGTACCGGCGCTGCCGACTCTTTTAGAAGTGGCACATAGGGGCCCTACCTGCAGTGCTGAGATAGCCAGGGCGCTAGACCAGAGGTGCACAGTTTGGAAACAGTCAGGTGAATATGACTCTTGCAGGTAATATCCCACCTGCGCATTCACCCAGGCAGCCGCGGTACACAACAGGAGCGGATTGTGCTGGATGGCGCTGCTTTTTTGTGCGTCGGGGATCTCGGCTGGTTTGGGGTTTTCCGCCGGGAGGATCATCCACAGGAATGCTGTCTTGCCTTAACATTTTTGAGGGTTCATTTTGGTGGGGTTTGTAACAAAATCACAAGAAAAGTGCAGCTTAGTGGGGCATTTGATTGTTTATAATTAAAAGTTTTAGTCAAGAGTTTTTAAAAACGGGATTTCTTCGAGTTCTTCATCAGGAGCTGCATGGTCTAGTTTAAGGCAGTCTCTCCTGCAGACACCTCCTTTCAGGCATCCTCGGCCTGACTTCTGCCCTCCCAGTGCGTCACATCACTGACTGCGCTACCCTTACTTCTGATTTACACCAGGGTGAGTATTTCAAAACCTTTGGGGCATTCAAGACTCATGTTCAGCAAGTAATTTCTGCTTTTTTTTAATTCAAAGAACTGACACCTCAGACTGCGAAGGGTTCAGACTTTGGATCCTCTTCTGCTGCAGTATCAAAGTTTCTGTTTTATCACTGGCCTGTTTGCTCGCACTGGAGGTTTTATTCTAGCGATTCATTTCCATGTCTTCCCATAATCAGACACCTGTGAACTAGTAAAATTCCAAGTGCGATACTACGTTGCTGAAGGCATTGAAAGCTCAACATGACATGATTTAAAGACTCTAATGTTCAAGTCAGAATACAAGACAAAGAAAAGTTGTTAATATTATTTTCTACTCCACTTTCAGACTTCTGATAAAGACCCCATCTGACTGTTTTTTATCAGATAATTTAATTCAAACTGGTACATGAAAGGGACCTGCAGGATTGGACCCTAAGAGATTAAAACATTTTAGGAATATTTCAATTTTAACAGGGATGCTAAATCTTTGCGGTGTTTTTTGAACTGATTTGTTTCCAAGGGAACAGCAATCTGCAGTGCCATAAACCTCTTTAATGTTAGCACATTACAGGTAAGGAACCCCCATTCCTTAGCAGTGTTTATCATTATTTTTTTTTGTCAGAAAAGGCTCTCATCCATTTTTCTTTTTCTCCTCATTTTTCACCGTTTAATGTAATTTAATTTCCTGGCAGTAGTTCCAGTAAAAGTAGTACATGTGACACATTCTGAAGCATTATTGACATAGCAGTAGAAAATAAAAAAAATGTTTGAGGGATTTATTTTGGAACAGAAAGTAAAGTCACAGGCTGTGCCACATCGAGATACCATATCCTCAGGTGCCATCCTGGCTGCCAGGGCTCTGTCTACATACGGTCTCAATTCTGTTTAGCTTTTCAAAAATCAAATTGGGGGGGGGAAAGAACAAGAAAAGAGAAAATTCATAGGGATTTTGACTCATCTGGCAGAACAAATCCACATGAGGAAGAATTCCCGCGGAGAATTTAAAGCCTAGTTCTCTGGGTGGTGTAACAGTATGTAGGTATTCTGCTCTGCTAACCTGTCAAACCCAGCCTCACCTCTGTGCGAGCTCTCGCGTAAATTCCCGTCAGCTGTACCGGAGAGCCTTCTGTGGTAAATGAACAACCCACGTATTGCACTTGGGGAATGTTTTCTTTCTGGGGAGCGTGGAGAAGTAAGCTTGGCAGGTGGTATGTGTTACATGTGTACGTACTACAGTATTGCCAGCCCATCAGATAAATGGGTACTGTTTGGGGGGGTTCTGCCTAAACGAGTATTGCAGAGTTTCTTAGGCAACACGGGCATGTTTTTATGAAGTGCTGAATGTCCATTCTTGAAAAATCGGATCTTGCCTAAGACATCCTTTATATCACGGATAAAATCACCATCTGTAAAATCTAGATCATGGGCCTGAGCTAAAATGAAATTTAACTTTTATTGTGTGCTTTCCCACATTGTATTTCACAATGCTGTTTGTTGAGTTAGACCTTTGGGAAAAACAGCGTGGAGAATGAGGGTTCATTTGGGGTTTACTTCCTGGATTTCAGTAACTGTTAGTGCTCTTAACGAAGTAAGATGTTAGTGTGAATTACCGGAGCTTTAGCAGAACAAGATCATTTGGGAAGCAACTTCATTGACTTCAGTAGAGTTGATCTTGATAGAGATAATTTTGACTTGCCAAACGTATTACTATTTTCTGAGCGAGTTCATAAGAAATGTGTGTTAAAGAAGATGCCTTTATAGAGGAAAAAAGATGTATAATCCAAGCATGAATTTTAGCTTCTTTGATCTTCAGAAGCAGTTATCCTGAATTCTGTTAGCCTGCACATTAGATACTAGTTGCCAATTCTTCTTATTTAGTTAGGTTGGTTAGGGCTGTATGTTGGAAGGGAGAATATTTCTCCATAGGCTCCTTGCATTAGGCTGAAACATTAAACAATATTGGATAGGGAGAAATATGTATGTGTCATGCCCAGTTCTTACCTATTTCACAGAACTTTTGAGGACCATTTAGGTGTATGTTCGTCAAGGTTGTTAAACATATACTTAAGATCCTAGATGAAGAAGGGCCAACATACATGGTAATTTTGGCAATCCTGTAGCTTGTTTAAAATCAGTGCAAGAAGAAAACAAAAGACCTCGTTATCGAATCGGTAGTAATTCTGCTTCCTAATTATAAGAACAGGCATTAAAGAGGGATACCGTCTCGTTACTGACTTCACAAGTTTTACCATAGTTTAGCTGTGCTGCAAAGAAAAAACATACTTTGCCTAACAAAAAACAAATAGCAGCTAATATAAGTTAAAAATAATTTCTTTTAGGTCAAGAAGAATGGCTGATTAAACAAGGTATATTAACCGTATTGAGGTTTGAGGTGCATTAAGCAATTATAAGATCATACAGGTTTTGTTGTAGTGGCATTGTTCATAGCTCATGGGCGAGCCAAAACAAGCAAAAACCCCTCCTTGCTCTACTCAGTATGTTGTCGAGAAAGATACACTTCTAAAAGTACTTCATTACTGAAACATAAAAGATAACAAAGCAGAATAGCAAAGCAATTAGCTTATTGGTAATATGTAAGCAGGGTTCTTTTTGCTGATTATATTATTTTGAAGTTTCCCACCTGTTGAACTCAATAGAAATTACCTCCCCAAATCACTGAAGTTTAGAAAAGCTGCTTTCCCGTAAATGCATTACCAGGCAGTGGGGAGGATTGCGTGTGTGTGGAAGGCTGGGGAGATTCATGCATGTAATTCTGTAAAACAAAATCAATAAAGCTGATGACAGATTAAGTTGCTAAATTTTGTAAAACTAGACTGCTGTTTGGGTCATCAGCACAGGACTATTGGATTTTCTGTGGTTTAATGCTGAAAAACAGGATTATTGATTTTAGGATTTTCAGCGTGTCCCCTCTGGGAGTTCTTAAGCAGTCTTTATAATGCTTCACACTTAAGTTGACAACTACAGTGACATAACTGTGTCCTCGCCTTAGTAATCATTTTCTAATCACATTGGCAAAGGCTGGAAATGGTTTATAAAATGATTATTCCAGACAAACGGGGGAACAGGAGGGTTGTCGGGACGTCGCTTCTTTGTCTGGTGGTCATTGCTACCTGCCTGCCATCTTCCCTTGGAATTAACTTACAGTCACAGATTAAGACCTTTGACTGTCATAAATCTGCTTCCCAATATGTTTGACTGGCAGGGGAGTTCACAAGCCGGCCCAATATAAATAGGATTTTAGCACATCAGGTGCCGCTCCAAAGTAAAACGGGCTGTTCTGCAGTCGACTTTGTTGGTGTATATTCATTGCTCCTCTCCCGTTCCATGCGTATGCATGCCTGCATGTGTATGCATGTGTGTGTGTACGTAAAGTAGAAGCCGAGATAGGGTAACAAAATGAACTACTGTATGCAAGAAATATATGAAGTGCACCCAGCTGCTGGTAGCAATTGCTACATGCAGTCCACTGATTATTGCACATACATCGAAGATAATCAGGGTTACAGCAGTTGTGATGCTCAGGTCCTGCACAGTAACAACATATATATGGAACAGGCCTGGGCGGTGAATCAGCCTTATACCTGTAGTTACCCTGGAAACGTGTTTAAAAGCGAGTACTCTGACATGGACATGGCCCTGAATCAGTACAACCAACCTGAATATTTCACCGAAGAAAAACCTACTTTTTCTCAAGTGCAGTCGCCATCGTACTCGCAGAAGAAAGGTAGGGGCAATTTATTTAAATAACAAAAGCAAATAATCTCTGGGTTTGTTTTTGTTTTGCTTTAAACTTACAGTTGCATCAGTTGGCTCAGATACATCTTTGAATGTGAAGGCTGCCTGTTCAAAACTGAAAGCAGCAGTAACATAGGTTGCTAGGTGATTGTAAGGTTTGCTGTGAGCGGTGAGGATTTCCAAGCACTTTTTTCTTAATCTGTAAGAGACATTTGCAAATATATTGCTTGTTTTCTGCTTTCTGGGGCTATTAAGTTCATTTGCTATTCACCAGTGGGCTAGATAAGAAAGTTTCTCTTCTGAAATGTTGTCACTGTATATTCTGCGTCTTAAAGCCGTGTTTCTGCTTACATACAAACAATTTGTGTGAGTCCTCATTATCGGTAAATGTGAACTCTGTTTACTTGGCAACTCGGGCAAAATATTTTGAAAATAGAACTGTAAATATGTATGGGAAAATGATTACGTTTAATAGAGTTACCATCTTTTAATTAAAAACCATGTAGTTTCTGATGAGGCAAAGCAAAAAAGACTGAAAATTCAAGAATATACCGGTGCAAGAATGACTATTCTGCATCCAAAAAGTTGATCTAATCAATATGTTTGCGAGGGATAATCAGGGTGCAATATCTGCTCCCTCAGGGTTAAATCATTGCCTGTTTTTAGAATTTATTCTTTTGCTGTCAAGTAAGCAAAGCAGATTCAAAAAGAGCCCAAAATACCAACAAGCACTTGGAAATGTTTTCAGTGTTATTTGTTCTGAACTCAGACAAGCAAACTGACGCATACAGAGTGTACGTTCTCTGTGTTTCTTAAAAATCACATTATTAAAGAATAAGAATACGCAGTCTGTTGTACCAACATAGTGTCCTTTTTCTATTAAGACCAGAATTTCTGTATGCAGTTATCCAAAACCCAGATGAACCTGATGTAACTAGGTAGATAGAGGAAACACCATTTACTGCTTTTAAAGTGGCTTTGTAGTAAAAAGTAGACTGTTTAATCTTAATAACTACATGGAAAACTGAAATACTTCCTTTTCCTATTCATTAGCACTTGGTGCAATAGATCTATATGTTTGGTTGGAAAATGTCTTCATTTTATGCTTTGAACAGCTTTGTATTTCATAATAAAGGAAATCAGTTTTTTAAAATCATATTCTAGGAAGCTGTAAGGACATGCTCAAATTGTAGATTGAATGTAGTTGTGAATAATGCATGTTTTCATATTGCGCAACACTTTAAATGCTTTTTAAGGCTATTTATCTGCCTTTGGGTTTTAACTCAATGAATTTATAACTCTGTAGATTTTTCCCATGTCTTCTTTTTGCTTAAAGAAAAATAGTATTCAGGATTAATTTAGAGAAAATAAAGACTTGCTATTGCACAGTCGATGAAGGAATACATTTTTCATAATGTTAAAGGTTGCAAACAAGAATTGATATACCTAGGTCAGAGCTTTAAGTTATTTCAGTACTCGGGCACCTGACACCTGCTCTGTTTAAAGCTTTTGTACTTGTTTGGTTGAAAGAATAAGAGAGTTGTTTTTAAAACCTGCTTGTCTGCCCTTGCTTTCTACTGCCTCAGTTTCACTGAGAAACGGCGGTGAATTTTGGTGGAAGCCGGCTCTCAAGCAGGCCTTTAACTGATCACTCACGGAGACCGAGCAACGCGCTTTAGGATTCTTTAGAGCCTTATTACTGTGATAATCAATAAAAAGTTGCCTCCCTGCTGTCAAACCCTTGCAAATGCTGAGTTTGTTAAGCAGAGGAGATCTAAACTGTGTGGGACATGTGCATCTTCTCTCCTTTTTTTTTTTTTTTTTTTTTTTTAATTTCCATCTTTTAACCAAGCTATCTTAAAACTAACGAACCTTTTAATCCTGCCTTAGGAACAGAAGGCTCTACACAGGGCATGTGTGTCTGTATTGATCCAGAATTGATTTTGTGGGGGGACGAGGGAGTTTGTTAGAGAAGCCTTGGTAATAGCCCATTAAAGCAAAATTAAGTCCCTAAGCAGGTGTTCATGAGGAGTCTTGACTGTTGCAGTTGGTATTTCTGTTAGTCCCCTGAAATTTCTAGTAATCACAATAATACGCTGTTCAAATCAGATTGTACTTTACAGTAGCACATGGAGTTTTTTCCTATCAAAACTTTTGCTAGTTGTTAAAAGGTTAAAGTCGTCTTTTCCCTTTGGGAAGAAAAAAAAAATCAACATTTTATATGCTGAAAAAATTATCATTTATGAAGGGGAGTTTAATTACTTCTCTATGTTTGTGTCACTTTAAAAGAATTCAGAAAATATCTTTAAAAAACAAGAACCGAAGACCCCAACAATGTGTCACTAAAGGGAAAAAAACCAAGTATTTAGAAAGTATAGCCAGTTATTCTAAAAGATAAGAAAGCACTTACACTGCTCCAGCTACTGCAGTACATTAAAAACTATTATTTCCTGATTATCTGTCACAAATCCTGATGAAAGACTTGCATTTTAAAGGAAAAAATTGTGCTCCAGAGAATCAAGAGGTGGAGGTGTGGTTTTAGCTTTGCATCTGCTTGTTGCTCCGTTATCTTTTGTGCTGTAGTGTATGCTCTTAAAAGGCAGCAGCTCGATATTCGTGCGAGAGCTCACTGTTTTAGTTAGGAAGCCCTTTTGGACCTGACCCTACCATAGGAAACAGGCAACCAGATACACTTTGTTTTCTATATGAGGCTGTGAAAACCGATGAGCAGAACAGGGCTCATCATCCTGAGAACGAGGTATTATTCCTATTTCTGTCCCAGAGAGCTTAAACTGGAATATTTTTCCCCTCTTAGGGTGCCGCCGGCCGTGGTGAGCTTGCAGCGCTGCACGCCGGACGGGTGATGCTCCGGGGGAGCCCGTGCCACCCGACCCTTGCGCAGAGGCTGAGCAGATAGGCAAAAGTGTCCCTGGATCTCCTCACACAACCCCCATAGGGTGAGGAGGAGGAGTACCCAGTGACAGGGTAGCGCTGTTGGGAAGGTCCAAAGGTAACGCGTACAGAGGTCTGGAAACTTCAGCGGCCCCACGTTTGGGGTGTGCGCAGTGTTCTGGCCATTTGGACAACGTGGGAAACAGGTCTGCAAAGTTAAAACTAGGATGAGAGTTGGCTTTCACTTCCCTTTGCACAGTCATTTCCTGGAGAAAGTTAACGAAAGATGCCTGCGGGTGGCTCTGAAGTTAGGCTGTAACTTCAGGCTCCTGGGGTGGGGGGAGGGAAACCCCCCCAAACCAAGGGTGTGCAGATGGGAATTTGAGAGTCAGGCTGTAGCGGTGCCAGCTCCCTGCATCTCACCTTGCTTCTCAGGCACCTTTTTAATGGCTCTTGGTATGGTGGGAGAATGCGGCTTTGAAAGTTACTATTGTTGTTGTTGTTATAATTGTAATTGTCATTATTATTTCCCTTTATATTTTTCTCAGGCAATTTATTTGCAGCTGAGAATACATACTGTATGACTGCTAGAGTATGCGACTGAATTAGTCCAAACCGAGTTCTCAGCAGTGTGAAAACATTTAGGGTACTTTCTGAATAGCTAAGAAAATGCAACATGGAGGTTATGTCAAAATGTCTTCTCCTCAGTTGCAGGGAGTATGTGTGCATAGAGGCAATTTACAAAAACACTGAGTGTTTGGCATCTTGGCCTTTGCAGCAGAGCAGCTCCCAGTATGTTAACAATTATTTGGGGCTTAAAAAGGATTAATTTTGCTCTTGACCACCCATCTAAGGAGACAGCACTCATCAGAAGAATTGCATCTTATTCAGCAAATCATTATGCATTTGGAATTACATTTTCTTTTTTTAATAAAAATGTCAGTGGAAAAAGTGTTTTCAGCTCCTTTACTGTAACCTTCCCACAACCAAGTGAAGGGTGGGAAAGTGAACCAAGTCATACTTTGCCTTTGCATCAGTAGTAAAACTGGCATTCAGTGAGGCTTAGATTTCTAAATAAGTGAGTTACTTACGATACTAAGCTATGGTCTCTAAAAACACTTAAAAAATTTGGGGGGAAAAAAACCCTGCACAGTCTGACTCTCACAGTAGTGCATTTTGTACCTGTAGTTGGTAATGGATGCAAGTACAGCACCGGTCACAGCAGTTTAAGTGATAACACAGTTTGGGCTAAAACGTTTTCAGCGCATCTTTGCCAAATGCACTGCTGTCAATCAGGTTTCCGACTCAGCCCGAAGAACAGGGTTAATACATAGAAGAGTCATTGAGGGAAAAGGGACTATAAAAAACATTCCAAAATCTGTCTTTGCAGAATCTTGTGCCAAATTTAAGCAATTGCATAAATCAAAGAATGTCAACAAAAATCAGAATTGCGGACAAGCAAGCCGGTTAGCTAACAAGAAATGTGTGAATCTGTTTAACAACACGCTCGGTGCTTCCAAGCTCGAGGAAGAAATAAGCAGTTTTTCTCAGTGGGAGTAATTTAAAGAAAGTGGGAAACAAGGATCAGTGTATCCACCCAGCCTTTCAGATCAATATTGGTAATAGCACAAACAAGAACGGAGTATGCTTTTTCTCGCTCAGCTCTATGCTTTCTCCGATGAACACTCTAAGCTTTTTCTACACAAGTGTATCAAGGATGATATCTGGGTGGTTCATGTAATTTTTTACAATTTGCAAAGATTTACGGTGTGACTGTGGAATCGGTGGAAGCAGTATGAATTCTCTTTTCAGCTCTAATACAGCTGGGGATTCTCAAGGTAGTAATTAATTTCATCTTTTTCATTTTCATACTGCAGTGTCTAGTAAGTGAATACGAGCTTGCCAATAAGTCCTAACTCCTCATTTTAGTGAGTGGTCTCCAGTCACGCAAACCATACCAGATGGGGGAAAAAAGATTTCAGGGAATACATTTAATACATGACTCTGCCAGTGTACAGTGAAGATCAAAATACTGAATAATGGTCTTAAAACACAAGTGTCCTTGTGCGATAGCAAAAACTGGCAAGGTATAAGCCCGTGGTGGATCCGGAACAAGCTAATAAGGAACATCTGGTATACAGACATAATTTGTTTGTGTCGGTGTCACTCGTATCCCTGTTGGGTAGTCAAATACGGTTTGGGTCCTAGAATTTTTTTAAGGTGTGGTTTAATCCCTAAGCCAATATTACATTATCTGTGCAGAGAGAGACCTGGAAGTGTGAAGTCCGTGCAACGATACTTTAACAAAACTGAAATTGGTTCTTTGCTTTTCTCAAAAGATGTTGTGTTTTGTTGGGTTTTTTTACTGTGTGCCAGGTACAGGGGAAAAAAACAGTATCATTTTTCAGAGGTTGTTTTCATTTAAATAGCTTTTCTTTGCCTTGTTGCGGGGGGGTGGGGGGGAGAATAGCCACCGAGTGTCTCATTTGTGTCTCTCCAATCTGTTACGCCGCTTTAAGGTATCATTCCTGCAAATGGTAATTTGAGAGTGTAGGCATACAGTATTAATGTGGCAGAGTACCTCAGATGACCGCATAGGTTAGCAGATCTCATTCTGTCCTTACGGCTGCTGGGGCAAACTCTTTGCGCATTTTCCTATCGAAGGGAATCATTTCTTGCCGTACCTCTACAGAGCTACAGTTAACGATTTAAAAGATAATGTAAATCACCATCAAGATTGGTTCTAATGGATTATACAACATATTCTTCTAGATGGGGGCAACTGGTCCTGCTGAGTACTTAGCCCTGCCAAGCCAGTAAGATTAGGCGGACTGGCAGGGGGGGGGGCTGGGGGGGCGGGTGGGGAGTCTGGGGAGCCGAGGAGTTGCTTTAGGCTGCAGGGGAAACACCAGACGTGGCAGGTCAAGGTCATTGATTGGCGTTCTCCACTCTAAGCAAAGGTCCAAGGTGAGCAGCGGGATGAGCAATGTCAAGTCGTACTTGACAGATAGTTAACTTTGAGGATCACAGAGGATTGCACCAAATGATAGTCCATGAGGATTGTACAGTTCAGTGAGATGGGTGTTGCTTTTGAGCAGTTCCTCTTAGCTATTTCCTTTGTAGGTTTTGACCAAGGAATAAAGGATGAAATACGAACACCAGAAATAGAAACCTACCCAATGTTCCCATGAGATTTGTTGTCAGACATTCTTCTCTAAGAGAGCACCTGGGCTATTCTGTCCAGACAGCATCTACATCTGCTTCTTCCACATAGGAGTTTCTGGTTCAGAGTTATTAAACGCATGAGATGCCAAAGTACTTGCTGATGTGGGAGACAAGTCCCTATCAGTCTGCCCCTCCTCTTTTTTCCCCAAGTGCTGCAAGGAGTGAAAGAAGTCTGTTGCTCTGCTTCTTTCCTCAAACCATCCAACAGACAGCTCTGCTGCCATCCACGGCTTCCCCAAGAGTCTCCACTGCACTGTTCATACCTTCCATGCTGGTACCAAGTTTAGAAAAACACCATTGAA
>NW_009259683.1:592841-611004 GCF_000687185.1 Egretta garzetta
CTGCTGAAACTATTTCTGAATAGCAGCAAAAATGCACTGAGGATGCTTATCTGCCCGTCTTACAAATGAAATCGCATTGAATTTCTATAGAGGACAGGCTGGATATTTGCAACTACTACAAATTATTTACAGCGGACATTACGGTTGGTAAGACCTGAATGCAAGTCCCCTTATTCCTCTTGGCATGATGTCTGTTTGTCTGAATTATATCTTTTTAGAATACTGCTGAAGGTCCAATTTTCCTACTTTCTAGCAGTTTCCAACCCCACTTAGCTGTTGGAAGGAGGGTTTAAAATACACAAAAGTGTGGATATTACTCTCAGATTTGTAATAGAAAGAAAAAATATGTTTTTTGCACATTTTGTTGCCAGTGATTTCTTGGGATAAGATTTTTCCATCCGCGTTTCCTGTTGGATCAGGAGAAGAGTTCAAAGCATGTGCTTACCTTGCGACATGGGCACAATCCTGCAAAACTGATGGACGTAATATTTAAGTAGCTTATATAGCTGGCACTTAACACTTCTGATGCAGTAAAATTGGGAATGTGGTTGCATGTAAGGATGCGGTTTTTCATTTCTGACTGGGAGTAGCTGTAGGAGATTTGGGTTTTTTCTGCCAGATTGGAAACTGTTTTCCTGGGTTGGATAAAGTCATGAAACTCCAAGGAGGAGACAGACACCAGTGGTCACATGTGCAAGCTACTGTCTATATTTAAGGAAGTGGTTTAGACAAGTGGTGTCCTGCTCCTCCAATAGAACAAAGCTGCTATTACGTGAGCAGTGCTAACCAGATTATATACTTAATGAAATATCAAGGCGTTTAATTCAGAAGTAATTCCTGAGGAAGCAAACTGGGAATACTGCATTTTAGAGGACAGTCTATGCTACGCTAAGTCTGCGTTTCATTAATAGCAGTAACCAGCAATAACAAGAAGCCGTTAACCTTTACGAGAAACTTAGCGGAAAATTCTGCACCCCTTTGCTGACTCTCTGCCTCCTGTGTCGTCTCCATGTTGCGTATGTGTTGTACGTGCAGAGGCAGGTGTGAGCAAAAGGGGGGCAGGATGGGGGTAATAGCCTCAGAAAGTTTTGAGTATTTAAAGCTCAGTTTGTTTCAAGTATTTTCTCTCTGATTTGGGCTCTTCTTTCTGGAGAACCTCTGGCAAGTGGGGCCCGGGGAAGGCAGTTTAATTTAAGCTGTCTGTTACTGAGGTGGCCCTCTGGCAAGTTAGTCACAGGAGGATGACGGCCACCCCCCTTGCAGTATCCTCCAACAGGTTTCTGCTGCCCTGAGTCTTGTTGCTGGTTGCCCTCCGTGTGACCGGTGTGCCAACCCTGAGCTGTACCAAGCCATGCTGGTGTGAGGGCTGCGCGAAGACAGCAAGCTTGAAGTCTAGTCTAATGTGTGGTGCTACAGATGGGTTCAGCAAGCCAGTGGCAAGTGATAGCGTTACAGGCAGCGACATCCAAAGGTCTGTCCCTCATTGCACTCATAAATTGTGCTCAGGCGGTCGGCAGATGATGCAAAACTGGGAGGAGTGGCTGGTGCACCAGATGTGTGGTGCTGCCGTTCAGAGTGACCTAGGCAGGCTGGAGAAATGGGATGAGAAGAATCTCATGAAGTTCACCAAAGGGAAATGCCAAATTCTGCACTGGGGGGGGAATAACAAATGTAGCAGTACAGACTGGCTGCCGACCGGCCGGAAGGCGCTTTGCACTGAAGTACTTGGGGGCTCCTGGTGGGCAGCAAGTTGAACATTAGCCAGCAGTGTGTCCTTCAGGCAAGGAAGGTCAACGGCATCCTGGTCTGCATTAGGAAAATCATTACCAGCAGGATGAGGGAGGTGATCCTTCCCCTCTGCTCAGCTCTGGTAAAACACGTCTGCAGTGTCGGCAGTGTCTGCAATATAAGAAAGGCATGGATATACTGGAGCGAGTCCAGCAAAGGGCCACAAAGATGATGAAAGGACTGGAGCATCTGTTTGATGAGGAGAGACTGACAGAGCGGGGACTCTTCAGCCTTGGAGCAGAGAAGGCTCAAGGGGGTCTTCTCAATGTATATAAATCCCTGATCCCCCATCAAGTAGAAGACAGAGCCAGACTCTTCTCCGTGGTGTCCAGTGACAGGGCAAGAGGCAATGGGCACAAATAAAATTACAGGGAATAAAACAATCTTTTCTTTTCACTATGAGGGCGACCAAGCACTGGCACAGGTTGCCCAGGAAGGTTCATCCTTGGAGATAGATACTGCAAAGCCATCTGGACACAGTCCTGGGCAACTGGCTGTAGGTGGTCCTGCTTGAGCAGGGGGGGTTGGATCCTATGACCTCCAGAGGTGTCTTCCAACCTCAGCAACTCTGGGATTCTGTGAAACATGTACTACACTTTAGTAATCTTAGGCGGTTACACAGATAGCTGCACTTTCCTCTCTCCCCTCAAGGTGAATCTGAGATCTCTGTGTTACATCTTTACAGAGAGATTTTTTCAGAAGGAAAAGTTACGTACCATAACTCCATTAATTATGAGTCATGGGAACACTTATTTTGAAAGGTTTGTATTTTACCCTGTTTCAAAGTTCTCTTTAGTTCAGAGTTACTTTTTGGTTGCCATCAGAATTGTTTTGGTTTTTTGCTCAAACTGAAAATATGCTCATGTTATCAAAACAAATGTCATTGTGGGAAAAGAACCAAGCATTGCCAATGTTTTTCATAGCAGTAATATTTTATTTCACTTGTTGGGTGTCTGGTAAACCACTTCAGAAGAGAAAATGTCATTCTAACACATGCACGTACACACACGCATATTTGAATGCCCACGTATTTTGCCCTAAATTCAGGCTGTATTAAATGTTCCTGCAGAACACGCCCAGGTAAGGTATGATCAATACAGCCTGGGCTATCTCTAACCACACCTGCGGAGCTGGTTTGAAACAAAGTCCCGTCCCTTGGTAAATGTTTTTTGCGACCAGGTCCCTGAGTCACCCTGCAACCTAGGATCTCATCTTCAGTGTACAAGTATATTGGGGGGGTTTGTGAAACAGAGTAGAGGAATATACTGTACATCTTGCAGTTGGTTTGTTGGTTTTTTTCACATCAAAGCCTTTGAGGTAAAGATAAATATATTTATTTTTCTGAGGTAGTATTTCACTCAGGAGAGAGCAGTCATGCGCCACCTTCTCCTCCTGACCAGTAGATGCTGAAAAAGTGTGAAAAGTAGAAGATATTATAGCTTATGTTTAAACAGGTCTGTAACGTTGTTGGTATGAGCTTTTTATTTGGGAAATTCAGTGAGTTCAGATAGACAAGTGGATTTTAGTATATTTTTGTCTCAAATGTATCGCATCATTTTGTATCACGTTTACATGCAATGTCCTCTTTTTCTTTACAGGGTATATACCCAGTTACTTAGACAAGGATGAGCTGTGCGTAGTCTGTGGGGACAAAGCCACCGGATATCATTATCGCTGCATCACTTGCGAAGGTTGCAAGGTAAATGGCACAGTGGGAAAGTAGGAATCAGAAATAGCTCTCCAGCTCCTCCATTATACAGACTTCCTGACCTGTGCTGTCAAATAAAACAAAGACAGATTAGAAGCGAATAGGAACATCCAGTACCGATGATAAGCCGTATCTG
Source organism: Egretta garzetta (assembly GCF_000687185.1). Lineage (NCBI taxonomy): Eukaryota > Metazoa > Chordata > Aves > Pelecaniformes > Ardeidae > Egretta > Egretta garzetta. Next base: position 596,474 of record NW_009259683.1, read on the forward strand.
GCCATGCCACTGCTCTTCATATGCATAAGGAATGTAGTTGATTTTTGCAGTGTTTGCTTCTGAAAAGAAAACAAGAAATTTAGATTTCTGTTGTGGCTGTTTAACTGTTAGCTTTTCCATTTCCATTTTTTTAACGTTTCTTTGGCCGTGTTCTCAGCCAGTGTACATCAGCATACTCCCAGCAACTCCAGCGAAGCTGTTTATACAACAGCTGAGATTCTGCCTATGGCCATGAAGAGTCTGTAGCAATTAACAGTCTTCCAGTGCGCCTCATTGTCACCACGAAGAAGCAACAATCAAAATCCCTTCCACATGCTCATACAACAGCAACATCCATTGCTTTGGGAAGCGTTGACACCCAGTTAAAACAGTTTCAAAAAAATGTTGACTTTTTTAACTTAGGCATATTGAAATGTGCTTTCAGCCCGAAATTGCATCTCCAAAGCTACGTGCAAAATTAAAAAAGAAATTGCTTTGGGCAAGTAAATAAAAAAAAAATTGAGTAACAATCAGGCACATCTTACATGATTTCGCTGCCATAAATTTGCCCAGATAGCTTGAGATTCTGTAAGAAAGCTATTCTTTCCTGCAGAAAATTAAAAAAAAAGATTTACGTTTTTCTAAACAAATGGGACCACACATGTCATGGACTAGTGTCATGGGACTAAGCCACAAAAGTCATATTCCCCAAAGCCTAGAATATTTGGATTTGGGATTTTGGGGTTGGATTGACTTTAGAGCTCCACACTGCCGTAACTCTTGTGTTGAAGTAGTTCCTTCAGTTGTACAGACTTGCCCTAAGTTACATTTATGAAATGCACAAAGACCTAAATACCCTATGTATAGCAGGTTATGGTAATATTTGTAATATATACATACATAATATGTATGAAAGAATATTTATATCTGAAAAAAAATGGAGCTGAATGAGTGATTCTGACATTTGCATCCCATATACCAGATGATAGCAATACATAGAATGTACGAATATGACTTAATTCCGATATAATGAGAAGTAAGCAACGCTGTGGCATTATGAAATACCTTTTGCTCCCACCTGAACAGCTATATCTCTCACCAGCTTTCCTACTAAGGCTTTTGTTACTCCAACTGAAGTATTTATTTTTATGCCTACCAGCTATTTTCAAGGTATAGCATACAAAATCTACTTTTATCTTCAGATACAGTTCTTCTGTCTGATGTACAATTCAAAATAATGCTTATGTGCACAAGGAACTAAGCCAACAATTTTCAAAAAGTAATTAATTTCCTTCTCCTACTTAGTTGGCTTACAGACCACTTTGTTTTGTTTTGATTTGCTGTTCTTTTTGCAAATGTATTCAATGTACAGGATGGGGGGTGGTTCTGTGGACAGGTTCAGCCCGTGCTTTGGAGGACCTGCCAACACATTTGAAGTTGTATGATTTATCAGCAAAGTTATATGTAATCAATTCTCAATGAATTTGACATTTACTAGTTGCTTCCGCTCAAAATCACTTTAATTTTGTAAAAACATTAATCAGGGCTGACAGCCAAAAATTGGCTTTGGCAAGTGTTGTCGTGAACAAAGGATCCTCACACATGATTTCCGAAGAGTAAATTGTAAGGAATTTAAATACAAATAAACCCAACAGTGAGTTCTGACGTCACTGAAATGTTTCTCTGGACCGTACCCTTTGCATCTATTGCTGTATAGGTGCATAGTAAAGGAATTTAGGAAGAGTAGTAGCCTTACAATAAAATGTGCTTTCTCTTATTGGTGAAAATAACACTTCTGTGATAAAGTGTTTGGGCAACTATAGAGAGCAGCTTCCTTATCACATTGTATCTAGAGATGATCAAAGAGATTTTTTGCAAAAAGTTTCTGAGAAATGCAGAGAAATGGGAAGGTGAAATGTGCTGGTCCCAACACAGGTAGGTGGTTAAGAGCCTTGCCACTGTAAAGCTAGAGCTCCGTTAAGTCCCATGCAAGGTTTGGAAAACAGAAGTTCAGCACCACTTCCTGAGACTCATCAGACATTTTTCCATCTCTTGCTGTAACTAGAGATTACCCCATGTCCCTGGTTGTCCAGAGCCATCTATGATCTTCAGGGAGGAGAGGGGCACCTCCTGTCTCTAGGAATTCAGCACAGGGTTGAGAGTGGATCCAAATCCAATGTTTGGGTAGATGAGAGTTTGAGACCTGATCCAAACCCCACATAAGGACGTCTTGCCTATGATTTCCTGGATTTTGGCTCAACCCAACAGGTCCCAGTCTTGCAAAGGCTCATACACATGCTTTATGCAACTCATTTAATTGAAATTTCACATCTTACTGTTACTAAGGAAAAAAAGAGTTCTACTCTTAGCTCAAGCTGGATCTTGTAAGAGAAAACTAATGAGGAGAAGGCTCTTTAATGTCTTCATTGGAGTTAGGAGCTCAAGCTGAAATACAGACTTATCCGTATGTCTTAATTCAACATTCTGTGTTAAAAGAAATTACACACTGCTATAAGATTTTACTGGGTATTATTTAACATGATTAAAAACAAACCTTTCAGCTAGTGAAGTGAAGAGACTATTCATTAGGCAAAATCCCAGCTGAAGAGACTATTCATTAGGTAAAATCTCACTTGAATTTTGCCATTGTTTTCACTGAAGCCAAAGCCATTCTCCGTGGCCTCAGTCAAACAGGACCAGGGTCTCAATGTGTTCTCTAGGTCGAGGTGGTCCCAAGCTGCATTGCTGAATATGGACAGTCTCAAACAATGGTGAAACTTGAAGTGAAAGTGAAGTCTAAATTTCTTGCTTTACAGCCTACCTTGTCCATATCTTGTGGTCTTGGGAAGTTTATCCAGCTTTTGCAGAAGTCAATGAAAAAAGTCATGTTGAAATTAGGTCCATAATGTTCAGAGATAAGTTGTAGCTGATTTCTTTACCTAAGGCCAGGGCCTATGGGGTGTATAAATCAATTAATTCAGTGGAGCTACATTAGTTCGCACAAGCTTAGGATCTGACCTCATATCTGTGTTGCAATTGGCAATATAGATCTGTATAATGAGAGGTAGGTAGGTAGGTAGATAGAATGGATTTTTAGTTAGAGGGTGGTGTTTGTTTTGAATACAGAGGTCTGTGGTAAGTAGAAATGAAATCCTCTTCTCACGAATAGAGAAAATTTTAAAACTGGATCCATTATTTAGAACCAAACTTTGTGTAAATTGTGTTTGCAAAATTCTTAGTCATGCCCAGATTTGGTTGGTTGGTTGGTTATTTGGCTTTGATGGAAAAAAAGGGGTAGAACTGTTCTTAATCTTTTAGTAGCGCATACACACCGCCTTTCTTACTATTTGTAGAAGCTGCTCTTTAATTAGAAGACTGTATATGCCTCTTAATATCCCTCAAAATGACTGTGTAATTTAGAAAGGAGCTCAAAATAAACTCTCTAGTTCAAATACAAAAAAATTCTAACACACAGAAACATAAGACTTCAAGATGACATGTAGATGGTATTTGTCCCTCAAGACAGCATTACATCTGCCTTTACTTACCCAAGATGTCTATATGTTTTTTTAATTCTTAGGGAGGAAATGTTTTGTGAAACTCAGAAAAGAAATACAACACTATAGAACTGGTTTGTTTTTTTCCTCTTTGAGAGTTTCGTGGATTGAAGTATGTTATCTTACATACTTAGGTACATTCCTACCAAACCAATTTGAAGCAATTGCACGATGCTAATGCTTTCCAATATATTTATTTATTGCACTTAGGGTTTTTTTAGAAGAACCATTCAGAAAAACCTCCATCCAACCTATTCCTGTAAATATGAAGGAAAATGTGTGATAGACAAAGTAACAAGAAATCAGTGCCAGGAATGTCGCTTCAAAAAATGTATCTTTGTTGGCATGGCAACAGATTGTAAGTATATTTTTCTGGTTTTCTTTCTTTTCTCTTTTTTTTTTTTTTTTTTTTTTTTTTAATGTGTGAGTTTGCTTAAAGTATGTTGATTGGTGAAGATTGTTAAAGTGGAGCAGAACTGCCAGCGCTTTCTTGTTTTTAATAACTTGTATCAGGGAATTATGTTCATTGCACGAAACCACTTTCATAGGGCTGTAATTTTTTGTTTACCCTTCACCAGCCTGCACCTTCTCCTGGTCTTACCAGGCTGAGTAGCAGTAGGAATGTTCACTCTTCAGAGGAGAGGAGGGACAAATGCATCTGGATGGACACTTTGCTTGAAAAAAAAACCATCTTGTTTAGAAAATTCTGGAGGATGTGAAATTGAATGTCGTTGTATGAGTCATCCTGCAGTTGTTTGTTTTATTTTTAGCCCTGAAGAAGTTATCTACTGCAAAGAATTCGACTCTCATTCTAAAGAACTAGAACATATGGCTGTAAGATTAACCCTTAGGGGCCGTCTTTTCCTGCCGTTGCACGGGGATTTACACCGATAACTTCAATTAGTGCAAACAGGAGGAAGTCATGTAAATCCCCCTGTGCATTAATGTTAATGGTTGTTGCCAGCGTAATCCTCTGCAGAAGAACTGACAGGAAAATAGGCCCAATAAAAAACCAGAAAAATGCTCTAACTCAGTATTTTTCATTGGTAATGTGGTGTGTAAAGGTGTCTTCTGTCTAGAGGGAAATAAAAGAAATGACACAATTTCATTTTCATTTTAGCCAGGTGGACCTTTGGAGGCGGGGGGAGGGAGGATGCTGGATAACCCTGGGTCACCAGTTCACATCCAGCCCAGTCCAACGCAGCAGGCAGCGGCTGTAGAGTGGGAAGCGTCTCTGAGTCTGGTTCTGACCTGCAGATGCCAATACCATAAAGCTGGCATGGCCTTCGTGGGCTGCACCTACGTCAGAGGAGCACAGCAGACAAGCCAGCTACACCTCTACCCAACTCAGGAAGGGTTTCTCCCGCCTTAGAGTTAATGCATGTGGACAGAAGCGTGTAAGCGGGGCTTTCGTTGCTCCTACCTGCCTGCCACCCATGTGTGGATTGGAATGGCCCTCCTCCGCTAAAGCAGGACAGTCTGTTTTAAATGGCGTATTGATGTTTGTATGGAAAACGGGATAAAACCTTCTGCGCTGGTCAGAGGTGGTCAGCCCTGGGGCCTGCACGTCTGGCATCGCTGGAAGTAGCAGGGCTCTAGGGGAAAGCCGCAGAATGGCACCGTTTGTAGGGCTGACGGGAAGAGCCAGAGGGAAATCGTTCCTCGTTGTGTCATGCAACAGGTAGTTGAGCCTCCTGTGAATAAGTACTCCCACTTTCTTAAATCCACGTTACCTTCTGCTGGCTTACAAGAATATACTCTACACAATTCAGAGCAGTGAACATGATGATACTTCTTTAAAGAAAACAAAAGTGCATCTTTCCCAACAGGGGTTACTCCAAGTCCCTTATAGGAGCACTTTGAGTCCTCACAAAGATTTTACATATTAGTTTTATGGGCGGAATAAACCACTGAAGGCAGTGGTAGTATACATCATGTTACCAGAAGGGTAAGTCATTCTTTGCAATCCTGGCTTCAAGAAAATGAAGTTTGGAGAGAGAAATAAGAGAACTGTGTCAACTGTGGGTCTTACCAAAGTACTACTTTAGTGATTAGTTAAGGTGTTTGTAATCAATTAGTACCTCAGGCATAGAAAAGACCAAAGTTCAGTCAACCTTAAAGAGCTTTCTGCCATTTTTGTGTGCTTTTTCCCCTGCTAGTGGTGTTGGATGACAGCAAGCGGTTGGCAAAAAGGAAGCTGATAGAAGAAAATCGAGAGAAGAGACGTCGGGAAGAGCTGCAAAAAACAATTGGGCACAAACCAGAGCCAACGGATGAGGAATGGGAGCTCATCAAAATCGTTACTGAAGCACACGTGGCCACCAATGCACAAGGAAGCCACTGGAAGCAGAAGAGGAAATTTTTGGTAAGGACTGTGGACTTCTGCATTGCTCCTAGAGTCAGGTTCCTTCCTTTCTTCCAAAGTCCCTTCCCAACGCTGCAACCCCCCAGAGGATCTGTCTGTCAGTGTATTGACATCCATGAAAAATGGATGATGTTAATAATTACTACTTGCTTATTCTTACCTGAAGCTCAGTGTTTCATCAGCCCATGTATTTGAAATAATTTGAAAATTTATCTTTTGAAAAGATAAACAGCATGTTGCTGAGTTAAGGGTTACCCAGCTGGATACTTTTAATGTGCTATGATCAGAAAAAGCAGAAGAATTGCTTCACTCCTGATTAATAGCAGTAGCAGTCTATAACACTTACCATATCGGTTTTTTATATATTGTATTTGGGGATAGTTGTCTTTATTAGGGACTAGCATACAACATATTGTAAGTGTTAAAAACAACGACAAGTTTTAAGTAAAGCTGATATTTTTTATTAATAACTCGTGCTTTTTGCTTCTTTGTTCCAAAGTGAACACATTAATTAAAATAAATTTGGCAAAGAAAAATGAATTTCAGTGAAAGCAGGATGATACACACCCTACAGTATTGGGATTGCAGATGACAAGACGGCTTAAGTTTTCAGCCTATAACTAAGAATCAGAAAATAAAAGGTGATTTGTGATGCTCAGCTGTAGAAAATGATTTATTTGATTTTTTTCTAAATCGATTTTTAAAGGAAATAGGTGCAGAATGCAAAATGCTTATGCAGCACAAAAAAGGGATTATGGAGTGCATGTCAGGAATACACAGGGGTCTTTAGTGGCCTGTGTATACCAAATCAGACAGAAAATATTCTTTTTTTTGCAAGCTTAGGCTCCTGCTGCTTAATTCACCATGGGGATCTCGACCCACTGTTACATTGCTAAGAGAAATTATATATTCAAGCCAGCTGATCCCTTTTTGTAGTGTTCTGTTAATTCCACTGGCACTGTCTAAATTTCTGTACGAATGGCTGCGTGTTAGTAGTAGCGTGCGGCTGGGAAGCCTCAGCCGGTGGTCACTGGCAAGCAGCAGCAGTGGGGCTGCACTGCCCAGTGGGGCTGCATTTCCCAGTGGGGCTGCACTGCCCAGTGGGGCTGCACTGCAGGGTTTGCGGCGCTGGTTTAGGCAGACTGAGGAGCAGCTGCAGTAGCGCGTTTGGTTACTTAGGCAGGAGTGCTGTTCTTCCAGTATCTCCTGGTTTGGGATAAAGCCTGGGGAGCTTGAGGTTTGGGCTGGGAATGAGGGCAGAAAGCTGGTAGGGACTGGGCCACGGAAAATGTGGTTGTTGAGGGACTTGAGGCTCTGGGGACAGTCACAGCGGAGGGGGAGCCGCTAGTAAAGGGTGCCCAGAGGCAGGGCATGAGGTGATGTAATGACAGGGTTGTTGGGAGAGGGGACAGCTGGGGAGAGGCAGGGGTGGCAGCTGTAGTGAGCAGTTCAGAAACCAGCTGTGACATCCACAGCTGGCTCCTTAGGCCAGACAGAAGGGCTCCCGGTGCAGCCCTTGCTGCAGGGCCTCCTAGCTCCTTGCTCAGGTGCTGAAGCCCAGCGGTTTCGAGGCAAGTGTAAGGAGCTCACCGACACCTTGCAGAAAGGGAAGTCCAGGATGGCCTGCCAGCCCCAGGTGGAGGAGGAGGGCTTTGAAAGCCTCTGCCAGAAGCTTGGTTGAAGAGCAAGAGGAGCTGACTGCGCACCCCCGGAGCTGCGGGTCAGTCCTTAGGCAGCTGAGGCTGGTCCTTCAACAGCAGGAGCTCCTTTGAGGTCTGGGCCTCTTTTCCTATTGAGGTTAGTTAGGTGGCAGTGGGCTCTCCAGTTGCATGCCCTTCTGGAGTCTGTTAGCTTTAGCTAGCAATCCTGACTTTTTGCCTTTCCCAAGAAAATGCCGCGTTCTTTCTTTTTCTCCCTAACAATGTTACGCGTGGTTTTAAGCATTTGGTTTTCTTGCTTGGAAGTGATGAAGGTTGTTTATCATAAGCACAGAGACAATGTGGTTTAGTTTCCCAAGATGCAGGGAGGGAGGGAGCCTAGAACTGGGATTATTTTGAGTTTTTTAGTAGGAACGGTCAGATAATTGAGCCCAGTCCTCCTCATTGTTCTTTTACAATTGGTGCTTGCTTTATTAAAACACTGCTGAGTTTTTTCTTGAAAAAAGTTAGATTTGGATTCAGATGGGCGATGGAGCTGTGGGAGGATCTTTTATGATGTGTTGCTTTAAAAAACTGCTGAGCACAAGTTTTTAGTATAGACAGCGCTTTCAGCACCTCCCCTGTTTAAATGCCCTTATATAAATGTCATGAAGTCCATCAGTCTTAAAGGCCTTTGTCCTGCTTTCAGCTGGGACAGAGTTAATTTTCTCCCTAGTAGCTGGCATAGTGCTGTGGTTTGGGTTTAGGATGAGAATAACGCTGATAGCTCACTGATGTTTTAGTTGTTGCTCAGTAGCGCGTACACCAAGTCAAGAACTTCTCAGCTCCCCATGCTCTGCCAGGGGCACAAGAAGCTGGGAGGGGGCACAGCCAGGACAGCTGACCCCAACTGGCCAAAGGGGTGTTCCAGACCATATGCCATCATGCTGAGTATGTAAACTGGGGAGAGTTGGCCAGGGAGCAGCGATCGCTGCTTGGGGACAGGCTGGGCATTGGTCAGCGGGTGGTGAGCAATTGCATTGTGCATCACTTGTTTTGTATATTCTATTATTACTGTTGTTATTGTTAGTATTATTATTATTTTCCTCTGCTGTTTTATTAAGCTGTTTTTATCTCATCCCATGGGTTTTACCTTTTTCCGACTCTCTCACCCATCCCACTGGGGAGTGAATGAACTGGGGAGTGAGTGCGATGTCCAGCTGCCTGCCGGATTAAACCACGACAGCCGCCTTCTCTGAGTTTTATCTAGTTTTTGACTCCCTAATGTGAGCAAAATGGAACCTCTGCATGGTGGTTGGCAGGTCTTTTGCAACCGCAAAGCCACACTTAGCAAACAGAACAGCTTTGATAGGCCTGGTTTTAGAATTCACAGTAACATTGACGAGGTGTCATAAAATCAGGTGAACAAGTTGAAGTGCAGTTGGAATAAAAAAATACTCATTGCTTGAAACCATTTCCTTGTATATCCTTACTGAAATCCTCAAAATATGATTTTTTTTTTCTCTTTTGGAGAAGCCTTGGGCGGATGTCATGCAGAAAGTGATTTCAACCAAAACTCTACCCAGACGAGTTCAAATTCTAGTTGCTTTATCCAGACTAGCTTTGTGCTTGCCTGTTCTTAGTCATCGGTTGTTTTAGCCTAGTTTTGGAAACAGGCCTGGGCAGTTGCCTGGAGCTCCGTGATGCCAGGCAATCTGTTCTGGGGAGAATTTCAGAACTTCGAGTAGGTGAAAGAGCCCGATTCTGCAAAGCTCTCAGCATCTTTTCAGGGGCAACAAGTCACTCAGCTCCCTTCACTTTTAGATAAACTTGAGACTTCTCAGCACCTGTAGGAAACAAGAACGTGCCTATATTTTTATGCAAAAAATGCATAAGCTACACCCACAAAGTACTCGGATACAGGCACAAGGAAGAAGCTGCCTGTGCACAAACACACAGCTGCCCACGCAGGATGGGGAGCAGCGTGCCGGTCACCCATTTCGCTGTGCAGTCACCTCTTTCACAAATGTCTTACAAACAAATTCAAGCTTTGTGGCATAACAGACATTACTTATAAAGTGAATACTGTTATTTTTTATTTTAGCGTATCTTCTGTTGCCAAGCAGGACTTTTTTTTTTTTAAAGAGTGTAAAATACTTGCTCTAAGATAGATTGTTCCTTTAAATATCTTCCTTTATATCCTTAGCCAGAAGATATTGGGCAGGCACCAATAGTTAATGCCCCAGAAGGTGGGAAAGTGGATTTAGAAGCCTTCAGCCAGTTTACAAAAATTATCACACCAGCGATTACAAGAGTGGTGGATTTTGCCAAAAAGTTGCCTATGTTTTGTGAGGTAAGAAAACTTCCTTACACTCCTCATTTATATGCCTGTTGTTAAAAACTATTCAAAACACTCCTGGCGTGGAACTAAAAAATCCACTGTGTTTAAAATAAGAGACTCAAAATAGATGGGACTATAGAATAATCTGGATTTTTATGAGTTTTCTTTTTCCTGTGATTACTGAAATCCTGATTTTGTTCATCTAGAAGTCATCATGGTTCATTAGGGACTTAATGTGTCTTTAGAGGTGGGCCTTGAACAAAGCAAATGAGCAAAAAGAGACTGTCCAGGAGCATCTTTGATATGTTCAGTCAGATCTTCCAGCACACAGTTCCCTCTGTGTTTTCTGGCTCCTTGGCAGGTAGTACTGGGGAGCTGGATCTGCGCAGTAACAAATCCTTCAAATTCAGGAAGGCATCCCTGTCCAGGAATGGCACTTGCCTCATTGTACTCCCTAGGCATGCTTTTCCTGAACGGGGAGGCTGTGCATGAAGGAGTCTGTAAAAGTAATGGATTGCCATTCCAGGTAGATACTCACAGGTAAAGTTTTCAGTAAATAGACTCAAACAGACTTGGTTGCACATTAGGAATACAGAGGCCCTAGGCTGATCTCATTTATACCGAGGCATCATTTTAATTGAAGGACCAGATGCAGTGGCGGATGATATTTTTTTCCTAACTTAAAAAAATGTTATCACAACTGCAGCCTGAAACAATATTTCAGTCTTAAAAATCTTCATAATTTTAATAATTTTAAATCTTGCGAGTCCATTAGGATCCACAACCATGGGAGTTTTAGTATGGAAATAATCCCAATCCAGCCATGGAAGGATGCCTGCCCGCTCACCCACGCTGCAGAGCAACACTTGACTCTGCTGGTGAAATGCCAAGCGAATGACATTCAAAATGGGAGTGACCACGGTAAATGAGTTCCTTGGGCTCCCTAACTCGGGAACAGTGTTTCCTCCTAATAATATCAGTCAGGAAGGAAGTTTAAGGCAGCCACAGCATTTTCCTCTTCTGTGGCTGGCAGCTTTTCTTTCAGGTCAGTTGAGGAGAGCTATTTATGTCCTCTGGCACCTACAGGACAAGGAGAGGTAAATACCAATAGTTGGCATAGTGTAAATAGCTCTCCCTGGCTAACCTCAGCATTGGCTCCATAAGCCGAGAAAGCATGAAATAGTGGCCAAGCATGAAGATTTTAAGATACAAGGAATGTATCCATAGATCAAGAGGCCCCTGCAGCATTCGGTGTCTGAGGGAGTCTGTCTCCTCTGATTTGGCATTTGTTGGAGGGAAGTTGCAGTGACGTACCATGGTAGTCTTTTCCATTTAGAAAGCTTTGCCAGTCACACACAGACTGCAGTCCCCATCTGACATCTCCTACCCCTCCCGGCTACCGTGGGCCCACTTGTGTCAGAGCCAGGCAGGAAGCATGGATGAAGGAGTCAGGGCATCGTTGGGCACGACCTCTATGGGTTATGCAGCTCGGCTAGGACAGGCTGTGTTTACAGCTGAGCCACTGGGTAAACCTGACACCCGGGAACAGCACGGTCTGATGGCAGCATGGGGGACAACTCCCCGTGAACACAAAGGAACAGGACAGCTGTCCTCCAGGTTGTCACACAGCTCCTGCTGTAGCGTAAAGGAAATGACAAATGTTTGCTCCTTTCTGAAGGGGCACCGTCCTGTTAACTTTGTTTCAGTTACAGTTTTTAACCTGTATCTGTTTCTTAGAAGCAACACTGCGTGGGCTGCAGATTTCTTTGCGACAAAAAGCCCTCCTTTCTCCCGCAGGACCTGCAGAGCATTTAAACGTTATCTCAGTTATTAATTTCCACAGAGGCTCAGGCTGAGAACGTAGTAAAACTTTATGAAGGAGGGGCATGGGCAAGGAACATCCATGGCCACTTATATATTCACAGTTACTTTTCCTTCTTTTCTCTCTTCTTTAGACACATGTGCAAGCCAGCAAAGCCCTGTGAGTGCCCAGCTTAGTTTGTGCGCATCCATTGGCCCATGCCTCAAAGCAAGAATCTAGTCCCAGAGTAATCAAAGTAGAAGGAAAATTACATTTACTTCTCAGCATTTCTGCTGTCGTTTCCTTCTTGCATTTCCTTCTGCTTAGAAGATGAAGATTGAGGAGCATTTAATCAGTTTGATGGGACTTTAAGTGTCACAGGCATCAGTGGTTCCACGCTGGGTGCAGCTGTGTAAATACCCTTCTAGGTAGCTCAGCTGAGCACAGTCCCATGGTGCTGTGTTACGTGCGTGCTGGCTGCCAGCATGTCCTGCAGAGGTGAGCACCTCAGGTTCCTGCCTTCTGCTTTTTCTCCCTGCAGAGAGAGAAGGAAAGGAGAAGACGTGGCAGATAATCAGCCACATTTGTTGCCCCCACTCCTGGAAGGTGCTCTGGTAGCAACGCTCAAGTGATGGGCGTAGGTAGCATTGAAACCTGGATAGCTGGGAGCAGAACTGACGTTCAAGCCCCCTGTCTCTGGTAACTGCTGCTACTGGCAGATAAGACCTGAGGCTTGGCATCTGTGAAACAGGTGTCCTGTGTATCCTTCCAGAATTACGAAAGCAGGTGAAGGACAGGCACAGTCAGATTGCCACTACCATAAGTTTTAAGAAGGTTCAAGTAGGAAGAGAAATTCTCATCGGTTTAATGGCTCGCTAATGAAACAGCTGAAGTGTCACAAAATATCTTCCCTATTGCTATCTGTCTGTTTCTCTTCCACCATTCTTCCTTCTCCATAGTCTTTTTTTTTTTTCATTTCTCTTTTCTTCCCCCTTCTCCCTTCCTTTCTTTCATATCTCATTTCTCTCTGCAGTTACCTATTCCAATATATCTTCGTGGTTGCTTTCACACACTTTTTCTTTTTTTTTTTTTAAATTTTATTTTTATTTCTTACTCTGTTTCTTTCCCTCCTTCAGTCTCAGCAGCCAAACAGCAGCCTTGTCACCAGGTAGTGAGACTGCCACTGTGCCTGTGCAGCCTTCGCCGTGCTGCTGCCGAGCTGAGGGTGAGCCGCAGAGACGGTGATTTGCCCTGAACGGGATGAGTCATTTTTCGTGTGTACCAAACACTTTACACCTGAAGCTGGCATTGCTGGAAAAACGGCTGCGTGATTCAACTCCTTTTTCTGACTGGGGCTGGCTCTGTGCTTAAAACTTCTCTAACAGGCAGCTGCTTTCCACTTGTATGTGGTAACTGCCTGGCGTCCACTCTACGTCATTTTACACCATATCAGTGTATTTGCTTTGCGAGTACGCAGTTGCCATGTAAGCCTATAGTTGATGGGGGTTTTTTTCATTTTGAATTGCAAGTCAGGGAAATATAATAACTTTATATGAATCAGAAATGGATGGATTTTTGCCTCCTTTTCAGTCCAAGTAGAAATGAGTTGCTTAATCATAGAATCATAGAATGTTTTGGGTTGGAAGGGACCCCTAGAGGTCATCTAGTCCAACCCCCCTGCAGTGAGCAGGGACACCTTTAACTAGGACAGGTTCCTCAGAGACCCATCCAACCTGGTCTTGAATGTTTCCAGGGATGGGGCCTCCACCACCTCTCTGGGCAACCCGTTCCAGTGTTTCACCACCCTCATTGTAAAGAATTTCTTCCTTATACCCAGTCTAAACCTACCCTGTTTTAGTTTAAAGCCATCATATATGTGACCCTTTGCTGTTCATTTAGTGACAGTCTCAAAATAGTCTTGGTGATTTTTGCTATCATTGAATTACCTATGAAAACATAAAGACATGTTTTACAGAACCTGTTCCTGTAATGTGTCAGCATCCTGGTGACACTTTATAAATACAGAACCTACCTCCACCAATTCGGACAGCTTACCTTTTTTAATGTTGTGGAAGAGACAAGTCTAGCCATGTGCCCCAAAGATCACAGCTTATGCGTTGGCATAAAAGCTGGAGCTATACCACCAATTTTCTGTCTGTCCAGTAATAATGTAGGGAGTCTAGGGAGGTCAGCCTTACTTGGCTAAATATGATTTAACAAGTTCTCTGTTGTTTATGCAGGCAGTGAGAATTAAGAGTACATGCCCCACTGATTGAGCTGTCTCTTCTAGATATATAAAAATTTATTTAATTCCTTTTATTTAAAAAGCAGTCCACTCTTCTGGGCCCTCCCAAATGTCTGTCTTTTCCTCTGGTCAGGTAAGACATAAGCATGGCTGGAAGTGGGTTTAACTGGGTTGGCTGAGGTCTGTGCCAGCCCCAGTTATAGTTTGTTCTGTTGTGCTACACCGTAAGCTGAGGGAGCTCAGGAGTGGGAGAGAGCAGGGTGAACAGCTGAGAACAGTGACCGCTGCAGCCATCTCAATTAGATCCACCCCTGATGGGAGACAAACCCAATAGTATATGTTACCACCAACCTCACACCTGACAGGTCTGCTTCACACTTGGTGAAATGTTCTGCAAAATAGAAAGCTACGTTCTTAAGGTTTATTCAACTTAACTTTATAGTGCTCCCACAAATTGAGCAGTCCCACGGCGAGCAGCACTTCTGCAAGTTGGGTCACTCCACCTCAACATCTGAACCAGCCTCATTTGCTTTGAGTTTCTTGCCCAGGACCACTTGCCTACAGCTGTGTCATCACTAGATTTCCTAAGGGTGTGTGGGGATGTTA
>NW_009259683.1:611061-615002 GCF_000687185.1 Egretta garzetta
AGTCGGTCAGCAGCGTGTTTGGAGGGTAGCTGCACCGTGCGAGGTAGCGTCCTGGGCCGTGCACGGCAACTTCACGCTCATGGATTCATTGTAGTTGTGAAACCAACTCAGTTTGAAAAACACATCTTTTTCTTTACCCTTTATAATTTCTGCAGCTGCCATGTGAAGACCAGATCATCCTTCTGAAAGGCTGCTGTATGGAGATAATGTCCCTCCGAGCAGCAGTTCGCTATGACCCCGAGAGTGAGACTTTAACACTAAATGGGGAGATGGCGGTGACAAGGGGCCAGCTGAAAAATGGGGGTCTTGGCGTAGTGTCTGATGCCATTTTTGACCTGGGCATGTCTCTTTCTTCATTTAACCTGGATGACACCGAGGTTGCCCTTCTTCAGGCTGTTCTGCTCATGTCATCAGGTGAGAACAGAAATATATTGGGACCCCAACCATTTTGAAACTCTTTAGTCTTTGTCACAAGCCTCTTTTTAAAAGAAGCAGGGTATGTTAGATCTCGAAGTGCTGACTAGGGTAATGCGGGAGAAAATATCTCTCAAAATTCCAGTGCAGCTTGGAACTGGTTTGGTGAGCACTAGGAAGAAAGATCAGGGTATCCGGAGAGATGGGCATAAAAGTGGCTTTGGTAACACACCTTGCTCAGTTTAGTACTTAGGGAGGAGGCAGGGATGGCCATCAGAAAGAAATCAGGTCTGGTTCTGAGCCAGTTTGCCTCAAATGAAAAACTGATGATTTAGCAACACTTGTCCTTACAGTAAGTTCCTTCTTCCCCTGGGTGCTGTCGTGCACTGGGCGGGAAGTGCAGTTCATACACATTTCCATCAGTCTCACATGCTCGGTTTGACCTGCTTTCTTGTTTTCCTACTTAACGGCACTAGCGCTTGCTAATGGCCATTTGAGAGCTGTGCTGTTTCCCCGCACCAGGACCATTTGCAACTGGTCTCTTGCTGGTGTGACACAAGCAACACAGACCATTTCGTATGATTTCCAAAGAGTTTCCTCCCTTCTCAGATCAAGTATGTTTTCAAATATGCTTCCACTGACTGTGCCAGCCCAAAGAGGAAATTCCATTCTTGGGCAGGGGCAGATTTGGCAAGGTTTTGTTTTAAGACCACTTTGAAGATCGGGCACTAAATAACAATACACAGACTGTGATTTACAAGTGTTAACTGTGTCTGAGACAGAAAGGTTTCCACATTAATCACAACACAGCACTTGACCTTCCCAATCAAAATACTTTGATTTCTTTTTAGTTCCCTACACAGTGATACATGAGCAGGGGTTTCAGAAGGCAGTTCAGAGGGCCTGCTTTCCCAGAAGTGTCTCCTAAAGAGTGACTTGTGAAAGGAGCTTCTCCAGTGCCCATCTGGGTGCCAGTTGAGACAATTGGCCAAACTTTTGGCCTCTGTTGTTCCTTGGTGCTCCATAACAGTTTCCTTTGCAGCTCACCTGTGGATCAAAGCTTGATCAAAGCATTGGTCGGACTGTAGAGAAACAGATAGGGAAGGACTGTAATTTAGACATCTGACAAGGAATTTTTTTTTTTGTTCTTTATTAGTTGTTTTACAGTAAGATATAGATAGAAGCCTTAGCTGAGATCAAGTATCTGTTGCTCTAGTCACCGTAAGAAAATACTTCCTGAACAACTATACTCTAAATGGGCAAAGCAGGCAAAAGATGAAGAAAAGGATTATCTCCTGTTGTAACAGGGATAGTACTGATAAGTGAGGTGCCCAGGGTCAAATAAGTTGTTTGTGGCAGAGCCAGATGTCCTTGGTCTCCCTCCTTTCTTTCCTAACAACAGAATTACCCTATTTTTCCTGATTTATGATCAGGAATTCATTAAGGTAAATGAGTAGTAACGATAATTCTGCTTCTTTATATCTGCAGATCGCCCAGGCCTTGTTTGCGTCGAGAGGATAGAAAAGTGTCAAGAGGGTTTCCTCCTGGCATTCGAACACTACATTAATTACAGAAAACACCATGTTGCACACTTTTGGCCAAAACTGCTGATGAAAGTGACAGACCTGCGAATGATCGGAGCCTGCCATGCCAGCCGCTTCCTGCACATGAAGGTGGAGTGCCCCACAGAACTCTTTCCTCCGTTGTTCCTGGAAGTGTTTGAGGATTAGAGAGACTGGAGCGGTTCTCCGCCTCCCCTCCCCCTGCCCCCCCGTCACACTACTGGCTGTCATTTCATCCCGTTGCCCGGCTCTTCTCACCTCTGTTTGTTGTTCTTCTTCTTTCGTTCTCTTCTGTTTCTTGAGGCGGGGTTGGGTTTTTGTTTGGGTTTTTGTTTGGGGTTGCTGGGGGGCAGTTGTATACACATGGATGAAAACATCCCTTTAATGCGGGTACTTGTGACTATTGCAATTTGTTCTTCAGTCCTTTGATGTGAATGCTTTGACAGCTTAACAGTGATGATACAAACAGACCAATCTCATTCACCAGCACTTGCATGGTCACCAGCTCACACACATCATTGCTTGGAAAATATGGGAGAGAAATTGAAGTGGCAGAAAATAAATTGGCCTCCAAGTTAAAACAGCTATGGTTAATTTGACCCTGGCAATTCTGTCTAGTATTGCCTCATTTTGTAGGGCACAAGTGAGCAATTCATGAGATGAAATTTCTAGTCTTCACGGTTGTTTCTATTGTAACAATCACCATTATGATCTAGGATCTTCATAATCATCATAATCCCATCATTATCTGAGGCAGATACAGTTTAACTGTGCCCCCATAAATCAAGTACTTAAAATAATGCAGAGTGTTAGAAGGGACTGACTTTTTTTTTTTTTTTCCATGTGTATAAGAAAGTAAGATCCTTCAGTTCTTACTACATTTGAACTCCAGGTAACTTCACTGGAAGGTCTGTTGGATTAAGGAGGGGAATTTGATCCTCTGAGGTGCTTTTCCTGAGATCGGAGAGGTCTGCTTTTTCTGAGGTGCGTGGAAAACTCGTCACTCTGAGGGAGAAGGCGCTCTTTCAGGATAGCAGCCTTTCCTCAGAGTTATTCAGGGATGTGAATGCTCACAGGATGAGGACAAGGAGAAGGAAACATACAGGGTGACCTTCAGGTGGGACAGAAACCAACTGTGTTATTAATGACACTCAAGACTGTACAGCTTTATCCCAGTAATACAAATAGTGTTGCTTGGCAGTAGTCTTTTGGTTTATATATATATATATAAAGTTTATATGCACGTATATATATAATTTTATATATATATAATTACAAATCTTCAGCAGATGTCTTAAACATATTTTCATATTTTTATCTTCTCTCTCTCCTCTCACCCTCTCCTGTAGGTGTGTGCGTTCATGTGTGTCGATCAGCTAGGTTCTCCCTTCTTGGTGTCTGTAGGTGTTTCGTTTGGCTAGATTCTCTCTTGATTCCTTTAATTTATTTCCACTAACTGCACTAGCAGGAACCGAACTGAGCAATGGCAGGGTGTCCTGCTGCCAAAATCTGCAAGCCAGTACTCACAGTCCTGGAATGTTTGGAGGCCGGTGATGAGGGCATTATAGGTAGAGGTTCCTCTCTGACATCCATCTCTGTTCAGGGGTGTTGTCCCTCGGTTTTATAAACTTGATATTAAACCATTCTCCGAATTTGTATGATATCTCAAAAGCATCCTTCTGTTCTTCCTGGGAACCAGAGACTTAGTTCACATATTTTGCACTTCCTCATACCCCACGTTCTTTCGTGCTGTGCATTCATTTGTACCAGTTTCTTTCTCTGCTATTTATTGATATATTTGCCTGGCAAGTCAGTGGGCATTGTTAGGGTGGATGTGTTGACATTCAAAGCTCATGGCCCATATCTAAACCCATATGTTATGTGTTTATCCCCTCATGAAAACATGATACTCAGGAAAACTTACCTTGTAGGTGGAACACAGTATGTGTGTGTCAGGGGTTAATT
>NW_009259683.1:615021-629350 GCF_000687185.1 Egretta garzetta
CAGGGATGTGGATCTTGTTCTCCCTGTTCTTTGATACCATATGTACCTGTGATGAGTTGTGAGCACTGATGTTACCGCTTTGGGGTTTGTACCCATAATTTTATGAGAACATAAAACACAATGGTGTGTTTAGGGTTTTTTTTCCAGGTAGTAAGGAAGGCAGACTATTGGAAATTTGTTCTTAAATGTTTGCTGAAGTTGAAGAGCCTCTGTTGAGGGCTCTGCTTGCTCCATCTTGAAGCATGTGTGTTAACAACATCAGTCTCTATCCAAATTCCTTGTAGGGCACTACATCTTGGGGACAAGGAGTTAGAAACGTTCTAGCTTTTTGGAACAAGAGACCAGACAATGTGATGAACTCCCATGTACTCCTGCAGAATCTCAGATGAGCGGCATCCATAGTCAGTAAAGAGTGCTAGATATCTGTTTTGGGGGGTGGCTTGATAGGGAACCGAGAGGGAAAGCAAAAAACCAGCTGATCCATTACTTTCATCTATACCCGCAACGGCTTGCAAAGAGAAATGTGCCTGTCTTTTGGAGTTCTGTTCTGTCACAGATCTGAGCATGGAGTTCCTCCTGAAGCCAGTGCAAGTATCTCACCTGTTTGCTAAATGCGAGCTTGAGTTAGTGTACAAGCTTTTGACTGTGCTGTGGATGAGACCCAGGAGAAAAAACATCACATTTCTCCTAGTATCATTCACAATAATCTCACTACAAGGTCTGTGATGCTTCCTGCATTTTTCAGAACTTCAGTTCCTGGAGTTGTGCTGCTGCTTGAGAGGTTCAGTCTGTCATTAAGGTCAACAATTCTTATTCTTTGGGCTATAAAGAAAACCAGTAGCCTAAATGTTAATAATTGAGATGGGAAGTCACTACCCAACAGTGACTTAGCTCATAACTATTGGGGCCCTCATAACTGGCTTTTGAGACTTGGGGTTGCCATTGATCACAAAATAAATAAAGATCAGAGGCTAGAAAAAAATGTGAGAGTTACTGGGTTGACTTGGGGAAGCAGCAAGAGATGAAAGAACTTGAAATGCCCTGGGCAGAACTGCAGTTTGAGACAGTGCTGAGAATTAACACTTTGGACACTGGCTGCTGTAAAAATCATTGCTCACACAGGAACTTGTCCCCCAAGGTCTACCATGGCAAGTTAAAAAGTTTCAAAACTGCCTGCTTAAACAGATGTCTGAATTCAGGCACGTAATCTGCATTTAGGCATTCGAGCTAACGGCCTGACTTCCCACGATGCTGATGCAGTCTGGAGTTGTGCTTAATCAGGGTTCAGAAAATCAGGCCGCCTTCCTTAGGTGATTGCAGATGGACTGAAGTGCCTAAAACCAGGCGAGTAACAGGTTCGGCAGTGCTCTAAGCAGAAAGGACATATGTCAACATACTTTTCTAGCTTTTCAGATTAAGTTGGAGTCTGGCACTGATTAATGGAGGGGGATTAGTAGTATTCCTCAACTGAAAACTAAGACCAAGCTCTTAGTTTGACAGATTTGAAGTACTGACATCTAATGGCCTCTGATCTCCTCCTGGTCTTAACTTTGCGTGACTTTCATTGACTCCCTCAGTATGACTCCTGATGCATGTGTTCATGAGAGCAAAACTCGATCGTATGAGGATGCTCTTGCAGACTCTTACTGGTGGATACTGACCTTAGTTCTGCAAAGACATACTTGCTTTTCAATATCAGCGGTCTCAAGCCACTGTAGGATTGAGCCATTGGATTGACCATCCGAGCGGCAGACATCAGTACTGCAGTCAGCACCCTTTGTAGTAACTGGCCTTCTGAGTGAGATAACAAACATGCACTTCCCGGTGCAGTCCAGAGTCTCGTTTCTGATGGTGCCACGTAACTCTCATGTTTGCTTTGTGGTCTACATGTGGGTCTTATCTACAAGATTCATCCTGTCGAACCTGATTGTCACCGTTCATGGTTTTGCCCTGAGTAACACGTGCATTTAGATAATCATTTCATGTGTAATCTCAGTTAAGTTATGATATTTATAATGACATACACAGTGCGTGATAATGATTTTTGTTTACATTCTGCCAAAACGTAGACGTTAGAGTTAGACCTCCAAGGTCCAAAATCATCCTTGAGCAGACTGCTTGCTTCTTCAGAGGCAGGCATCAGAAAGAGGAAAAAAACGTCCAGAAAGACCATTTATATCAGAAATCTGCCAAGACAGGGCTGTTGATCACAAGCGGAGCATGTCATTGCTAGTGATGTGTTTTTATGCTATGGAACTCTAACCTGTATGTGTCATATTGACTTCTTGCTGCATGAATCATAAATTATAAAAATCAGTCTTATGGTTTTGAGATGTAGCCAGCATTCCTAAGGCTAAACCTTTTTCATTGACAGAATCAAAATCCACAACCAAGGAACGTATTCCTCTCGCTGTGAGAGCAATTGAAAGTGTTCAACATTTATCTTTTCGCAAAGGAAGAGGCGACAGGACCTCTTAATGTGTCTTGTTATTGTGATCATCTGGAAATGATTGCCAGACGTTTCCTTTTGATATAGCAATGAAGTGATCCGTATTTAAATTTTATAGAGAGACTTTTATTCTAGTGTGATAGAGATTTATTTTCCACTTAAAGACTCAAAACGGTGTGAGCACATTTTTTTACTATGGTATATTTTTGCTTTAAAATTAAAAACAAAAAAAAAAGGTTTGGCCTTATCACAAAGTTTTAGTGTCTCGTATAGATGTTAGCAAATGCAAAGAGTATGCATTATTTGTGTGTATCCACATTGACTGATGTCGCCTTCAAAAAGCAATATTGTGCAGGTAATAAGTTGTTTGTGACTGTCCATTGCACAGTTTACCTTCTTTAAAAGCTAACCTTGTTTATGCACAAGACAATCAAATGTAAATCTACATCATCACCCGGGTGTAGATTAAGTTTATGTAAATTACTGAGCACAATGTAAAACATTAAAAGACACTTTATTTAATTACACATTTAATGTTGGTAAAGATAGTATCAGGGCATGAACTAGCTGACATACTGTAATTTCTTTTTCTCTTTTCCTACTTCCTTAGCACTCTTCAGTTTTAGTTTGCTCATAAATACATCAAATTAGTCATTCATAATTTTTTTTGAAGAGAAGGGTGGCTTGGGTTGTTTATTTGTTTTTATGAAGTTGGTTGGGAGGACTTCGTACTTTGTCTATGAGGTTTGTGGGTTTTGCTTATTTGGTTTATTTTTTTATATCAGTTTCGTGCCCTGAGGGTAAGGCAAACATTACACCATACGGTAAAAACCAAGTACCTTGGATGATGTATTTTTTTGCAAACAGTGTTAAGAGTTATGCTAGATCGGTAATATTTTTTCAGCCTAAAATATATTAAAAAAAAAAAATCTGTGATCACAAATGTTTTAAACTATCTAAAGAGAAAATTTGTATATTTGGGGGAAGAAAATAATTTTTACATAGCTTTTGTATGCAGATATTAAAATGTAATTATGAATATAGTGGGCATAGATAACTGTGTAAGCTTGAATTCTAAAAAAGAAAAAGCTTATAACTGAAAAGTGGTCCTGGTGTCTCCGTCTCTTTGTTGCGGGCTGTTTTGTCAGCTCTGTTGCACACTTCCAAGCCGCTGGAATGGGAAAAGTAGGACCCAGAGCACAGTGTTGTATCGCTACTAACCTGTTCACATTTCTATCCTTCTGCATGCCTTTCATCACCTACCTCATATCTTATCTCCTCGCCTCCCCGCCCTTGGGCACCCAGCCAAAGGTTTTCACTTCCCCACTGTTCACATCGGCCAAACTTAATTCACTCGGGTGAACTGACTCTTGATTTATGTTTCATTTTTTAAGGGAACGCCCTTTCTTTCCTTCTCCGTTCCCAGTCTAGACAGGGATGGTGTGACAGGAGCAAGAGGCTTCCTGTCTCTTCACAATTTCCATACCTCAATCTCCTACCTGTTGGAGAAGGTCTCCTCGTTCAGATGTTATCTCTGTTCTCATATTCCTTTGCAGTTTTGATTTCTCCCCCAGTCCTTCCATTCCCCTCAGGAAGAAAAGCAAGACCCAGCGCCTGGATCCAAAATCGTTTCGTGGCCTGTCCCGGACGGGAAACCTATTTAAAGCTCTTGCTTCAGGGTGATTTCCACAGGCATTTACTAGCTGACTGCCAGCTCCTGGTCCTGCTCCCCTTCCACGGGAGACGCTGGGAGCCTTCAAAGGGGCGCTGAGCTCCCGGACCTCCCTCTGCCCGGCATCGGCGGGAGCGCCTTCCCCACGCCAGGCTCGGTGTCCCTGGGGAGCGCGGTGCCGGCGCCTCCAGGGTTTGCTCCCGCTGTTGCCCGTGGGCATAGGGGCTGCCTTCGGAGGCAGGAGCTCCCTCTGAGGAGCCTGAGGGGATGCATGAAATCCATGCTTGGCCTCGGACTAACCCTCCTCGAGCACTCCGGCTCAGGCACCTGAGCGGGGACATCTTGCCCAGGCCTCTGCTGGGGTTGCACTGAATCCGCCATGATGTGGGCTGCTCAGGCCCTCCAGGACCAGCGCCGGGGTGAGGAATTTGCTGCATAACGACTTGTTTACTCGGTGTGAAGAAGTAAGTGTGCTCCCACAGCCCCCAGCGCACTGGTTGTGGCGTTTGCAGGCTTCCTTTGTGGTGGTGAAGTCTCCGTTTTTCAAAAAGTAGCATGAGGTCTGTGGAGAGGAGCAGTATTCTGGCAGTCACATGTATGTGCTTCAGTGCACGTTAGCCTCTGCAGAGAAGGACATAAAAGATGGTCAGCACTGGCACTGCCAGCAGGAGCGTGTTCTCAGTCCGCTGTGAGCCTGTTGTTGAATGTATAGATGCAGTTTGTCCTTCCTCTTGGTGATGGTTTTCTCCCCTTGAAAACTGAGCTATGCCTGAAGGATTTTCTCAGTGTGAACTTAGCAGTCAAACAGCCATGTGTCTCATACTCTCCCCGTCTCGTGTGCTCTGCAATATTCCCAATAGCATCAGTGGTTTCAAAATGAAGCATGTTCATCTTGAGAGTGACTGCAGATACGCCACCTTTGAAATAAGTGAAGGATAGGTACAAAAGTCTCTCCACTCTATTTATCATGTCACACTATGCCTTTACAGTTAACCAGGTAGAGCAGACTCCCTTCCAGGTTGGATCACGGAGCATCTTTCTCTCCTCTCTCCCTGCTCTATGTCTGGGGGAAGCACTGACCCTGCAGGTACTGACTGAAGCTGCCTTGGTAGGCACAAAGAAAGAGGTGCCAGAAAACCCTTTTCCCAGGGTCAAGGAGCACATTTCAAGAAGAATTGAAAAAAAAAATGAGGAATCATTGATGAGAGCTTTGAGACTTCTGAGGTCAAGCAGTACTGAAAGACTTGTGGGATCCCTGAGTCAGAGGCCCCAAAGGGAGGAAAAAAGGCTCCTAGGTCATCCTGACCTTGTGATGCCTTGGAAAATCCCGAACTTGGCAAAATGGTACAAGTTCAGTACTGTGCAGAACTAGGGTGGCCTTCTACAGGGAAAACAAGACAATCTATAATGGATTGTGTTTGGAAAACACAGTGTAAAAAAGTAGAAAAGGATATCAGCAAATGAAAAGCAAAACCACAGATGAGTCATTTTCCAAATGCCATTGGAATTTGAACTTGCAGAATGCTGGCTGAGTGCGCATGGGGGTAGCTTTAAGCAGGGTCCCTCTGAACAGGAATGCTCTAGTTGCGAGAAATAAAAGCCGTTTTGCAAAATCCAAACAAAAAGTGGTATTTAAAGGGAAAAAAAAGCATGTGTTATATGTAGCTGCAAGATCTTTGATATCTCCCTGCTCAGAAGTAGGAGCAAAACGGGGAAGAAGTTGTATTTGCTGGAATAACTGTAGAGAAAGCAAGGTTAGCTGCCTGATGTAATGTTTAAAATGGAAATGAAAGCTTGGGCATACCTTAGTGTGTATATAAAGTTGCAGTAGGGGTTGGCTAGGGCTGAAAACATGTCCAAAGTGAAATCTCAAAAACGTATTCTCCACTTTAAGGAGCAGGAGCCCAGGAAAATAAAAAGTTAAAAAGTCAAAGACCTGAAAAAACCACAAATACAGCAATATCTGAGGATGAGACAATTCCTGGCAAGTGGATAAAGCACTAAAAAAAAAATAGAGACTGATGAAAGAAAGCAAGAGGAAACAGCACTATTGGAAGAACAGAAAGATCAGAACAAAATGCCTGCCACGGGGTGAGCAAGTCAATGTGCGCAGGGACTTCACGTGGTCCAGACAATCCTAGATTTATTTGCTCATGATGAAAACATGCATGCTGGCTTTAGATTATTATTCTCTCTCTCCAGCATTAGCCTTCTTGGGAAAAGGCAAAGGGTAACGTAAGCTAATCTTGCACCTTGGATCGGTGTTTACTAAGGTGTAAGAGAGCAGCTGCGGTAACTGCAGGTAATGGGCGTTGCAGCTTTGTCAAAGAGCGCGGCTCTAACCGCGTGTTGCATCAGGGGCTGCTTAGCCAGCGCGCTCAGAGGACCAGTGCTGTCAAAACCGTAAGGAAGGTATGGAGAGAGGTTGAAGGGTCAAATAGCATCTCTTGCTGTCGCACTACTAAATTACAGGCTAGCGTCCTTCAAGCTGGGACCCTTACTTGATGAAGAGTGAAGTATGTTGAGTTCCTGTGTAGCCAAATTTAAAAAAAAAAAAAAACAACAACAAAGCTGGAAATAAGTAATGGGTCTAAGAGGCCAAATCTTGTGCCCCCTGAAGTCAGAGCTATAGATAATGGCAAAAGGTGAGACCCAGGCTATGGTCTTGTTGAAGTTGTTACTTGCTCCTGTGAAGTGTAGGAGAGCTCACGGGTACTCTCAGTTGCTTTCACAAAAGGCATGAGAACGTGATTGTTGACTATGACACAAAAACATAATCCACAGGTTAAAAACAGCACATCTTGGCAAAGCGGGTCAGAACCGGTGAATGTGAGCAGCTGAGAGCCTGTAAGATACAAAACCATGAACACCCCAGAGGACTGAGTCAGAGAGGGGCTGGGAACATCTAACTCGGTACGCTTGTGCTGCCAGTAGTTCCTTTACCTCTTCGGGGCAGGAATAGCTGTCCTCTTCAAAGACTCAGAGGAGCCTGACAGGCATCAGCTACCAGCGTCTCCCCCTTCCTTCCTCCCCCTCTGCCAACAGCAGGCAAAGGTTTTGCCTTGGAGCTCCCCTCCTGCCTCCCCTGGGTCCCCTTGGGCTGAGCACATGGGGTTTATCAGGGCAGCCTCTGACATGGCAGCCTTTGCCACCTCTCCCTGTCTCTCAGCAGTGGTCCCCTGTGCTCCCACCACTGGTGTCTGCAGACCAGAAGCCTCAACCTTCTGCTAGCTCCTTTGGGCCCTTCTTCACATTCTCCTTTTCAGCCCCATTTGCAGGAGACATTGCTCTGGGCTGGAGAGCTCAGCTGGGCCAGAGCACCGGTGCTGTCCCTGGGGAGAGCCCAGGCTGGCTGCCCTCTCCGGTGGTGAGCCCCTGATCCCTGGGGCAGGCGTGAAGCCTTGCTCTGAGATGACTGCGTCTCCCAGTGGAGCACAGGGCTTGGACCTTAGTACTGGATGTGAACCTTGAGGTATGTGGGGCTGTGCAGGGCCTGATCCTGCATCTCTCCACCCCAACACCCGGCCCCCACAAGAAGATGATGCCAACAAGCCGGTCTGCAGAGCAGAGGGGGAGTGGTCTTGTCCGTCACTCCCAGGGAAGAGTTCAGAAGAGTTGCTTTTACCCTGTGCATGTGTCTGGGCATGAGGGATCTACCATCTCCCTCCTGGCACAGCTCGTGCCTCTGTGCTGCCTTGGCAGCCCTCCTCCAACTCGTGCACCAGGAGAAATGGGGCAGCCCAAACTAAATCTCTTCTGCAGATCTACCCATGACAGGAGCGGTCCCTGAGCCAGCTGGTAAATTCCTGTGGGCTGTAGGGAGACAAAGTGTGCTGCTGGAAGGAGCAATAGGCCTTTAACCCTTCACGGCCAGGCTGCACGGCTTGGATGTCCTGTAGCTCCTGTCTGTCTCGCCCTTTCACTCCTGTGCTCCTCCTGCCTAAGAAACAAATGGGGCAGCTTTGCCTGCCTGCTGCCTGACAGTGGTGGGGATGCTTGCAGGGGCTTCCAGGAGGTGTCAGAGCAGGGCTGTGAGATGGGTGTGAAGCAAGAAGGCACTTGATACCAAACACACTTTGGCCATGAGGCTGTGCAGAGCAAATGCACTGCTGAGCTCCCCGAGGCACCAAATGTACCTTTGGTCTTTTGCTCTTGTGCATACAGGTGTAGCCTGAGGAACTCCAGCGTGACCCCAGACAGCAGGACGTGACCTGCATTTGGCCGTACTGTGCCAATGGGTAAGAATTAGGCCGTTTTCTCTGAGTGTGCCTTGAGGAGCTGGAGATGTGGGGCATGTAATGGGCAGTGAGCCTCTCTGAGTGGTACGCCGGTGAAGATGCCACAGTGCCCAGAAGCTTTAACTTTCTCCTGGCAGATTCAGGGTTGCTATGAACTAATACAGCCCAGGCCTCTGCAGCACAGTGCTGATTCATGCTCACCGAAGCCCCGGCTCTGCTGCAGATCCAAAAAAAGCCAGGGCATGCCCGTGGGAAGGAAACGCCAGCCTCAAGCTGCTTGACCAAACAGAGAGCAGAGGGATACAGTGAGCAGCTAATGACTGTTGTGCAGCACCTTGCCAAGGAGCTGTGCCCACCAGTGGTTTGGCTAGCGGTAGCTGACAGAGACCGGCTGACTTATTCCCAGCCAGGCATGAAGGCTGAGATCCCAAGCTGTGGCAGGAGGAGCTGAACAGAGGTGTCCAAGCTGCTGTGGCTGGAGGAGCAGGAAGAGGGAATGGGCCACCAGCTCCAAGAGAGTGTCTAAGGATGACAAGCAAAATTTATAGACGCCCTCTTGCCAGATATCGGTGGTGAAGTAGCCAGTGCCACAAATGCTTCAGAAGAGGCTGAGCAGAAGGAGATGAGCAATGGGCTTTTCCAGGGTGCTGGGAGCTATGGTTCATGGTTAATCACTTCAGGCTGTGCTCAGGGGGTCTGACTTAGGTCTTAGTATTGGAAAAAAGTGGTGGGGCAAGGAGGCTAGCTTGGTCTTCTGAGTCCCAGAGCACACACCAAAGCTGCTGGCCTCTCCTTCTTCCTAAAGTGAGCTCTTCGCTCTCTCTGTCCACACTCCTGGGTCTAGCCCTGAGGCTCCTTGCTGGGATGCAGCAGCTGAGCACACTCTGTTCTGGCACAGCCAGGTCCCTCGGAGGGGAAGCCCATCTTTTTGACTGCCTGGACAGTGAATAAGGTGCTTTTCCATTCAGTCAGCGGCTACTTTATCTATCGTGTGCAATCACAGAATCACAGAATGGCAAGGGTTGGAAGGGATCTTGGGAGATCATCTAGTCCAACCCCCCTGCTAAAGCAGGTTCACCCAGAGCAGGTTGCACAGGACATCATCCAGGCAGGTTTTGAATATCTCCAAAGACAACGACTCCACAATCCCCCTGGGCAGCCTGTTCCAGTGCTCTGTCACCCTCAAAGTAAAGAAGCTCTTCCTCATATTCAACTGAAACCTCTTATGCTTCAGTTTGTGCCCATTGCCTCTTGTCCTGTCACTGGGCACCACTGAGAAGAGTGTGGCTCCATCCTCGTGATGTCTACCCTTAAGATATTTGTATTTATGAGAGCCCCTCTCAGTCTTCTCTTTTTCAGGCTAAACAAGCCCGGCTCCCTCAGCTTTTCCTTACAGGAGAGATGCTCCAGTCCCCTAATCATCTTTGTAGCCCTCCTCTGGACTCTCTCTAGTAGTCCTCATCTTTCTTGAACTGGTGAGCCCAGAATTAGATGCAGTACTCCAGGTGGGGTCTCACTGGGGCAGAGTAGAGGGGGAGGAGAACCTCCCTCGACCTGCTCCTCTTAATCATCTCAGTCCGAAACACTCTTCTCTTCCAGAGTTAAATCATGTTAGGGAAGGGTTTCTCTGCCACTGCCAAGGTGTCCTGCAGCATGGTGAAAGAGCATCTGACAAGAGGCACCTAGGTAGAGTCTCTACCAGGTAGTCCTGGAGAGCCCACCAGGCTGGGTGGCTGTGCGTGGCAGTGCCAAGGCTCCATCTGATGCTTTGCAGGGGACATGGCAGCCTGTGACTCTCAGAGGGAATGCTTTTCCCTGCCTGCTACATCCTGCTCCTTCCCTGTACCCCAGCCTTTGCAGCGACAGAGGACAAACAGGCCCTCAGCTCCCAAAAATGCCCTGTGAAGGCAGGTCCTGACATCAGTCATGTATTTCAGTGCAGCATGGGTGCAGCAGAAATGGAAGTCCTGCTGACACCAGAGATGGGATGAGGAGCACCAGAACAGACCTCCACTTACCAGGTCAAGAACTACAGAGCTGGAGAGATGGTCACAAAGGTCTGCCTGGAGGAAATGGGTGGTGACAACAGGGACAGATCTGCTGCCCCTGAAGCCTGTTTGCAAAGCTCAGGGGCAACATATTCTTTGTCAGGAGTTTGTAGTATTAAAATAGGCATCTGTTTGTTATAAAAACCCAGCATTCGCTTGTCTGTTCTCCTCAGAAGTATCCTGTCACCAATGTTTTCAAGTTGTGAATATTGTTGCCAAGACCCAAGGGAGAAATGAGAGGCTGTGGGAGAAGCTGTTCTGGCCAGAAGGAGAGGGGTTTGAGCTCCCTGCAGGCTGTGTGTTTGCACAACTGTGCACTCAGCACAGGGCTGAAAACCCAAACTGGGCTGATCCATTTCCAGTCTATATCCCCAGAACCCTGTGCTGAAAAATAGGTGCTGATTGCCCTCTGAATCAAAGCTCTTCTGGGGCTGACTGTTCTTTTTGGGAGCTAAGGACAACTTCCAAGGCCTGGGCTGGCCTGCACTGAGGGCAAGGCAACACTGGGAATATCCATGTGAAATCACCACGTGCCTCCAGCAGCCCACAGGCTTGCAGCCTGGTGAGCCTGGAGCCATCAGAGCTGCGCTCTGGCATGGGCATGGGGGCTTGGGTGCTGGTCTGCGCTCCAGATGGGAAGGGCACATAGAGACCACTCGGGGCGCGAGGCATGGGATTCTTCTTAATTTCGTTTGTATTTAAAGTTCTATTAAAAAAAAAGAATCAATAGTGAAATTAAGTAATCATCCAGTGTTAATTACACCTTGTCACATCTCTAGCCGTGCTGATCTGATTTGCCTCTAGCCTTGGCTTCAGACAGCTGAACGCACCTACACGCTATTTTTCCCACACATGTTTTTTCCTGAACTAGGGATAATGACAGCGTTTCAGCTTCCAAACGAAGTTCACAAGCTCCATTTCTTTTTTATGGTGGAAAAGAAGGTGGTAATAAGGATTTTCACCAGGAGGTGTCAAGACAAGACAAGTGTCTAGGGCAGGACAAGAGGCTGAAGTTTTCAGAATCACTTTCATGACCTGCGATGCTGCACTTTTATCCTTCCACAGCTCCAGGAGGCTGATCCCAGTAATATTTTCATTTTCATTAAGGAAGTAAATAAGGTGGTGGGTTTTTTTTACTTTTTTCTGGGCTTCAGAAGAGACTTAGGGGACGTTTGACTTCTTCAGAGTCAAGATGTTTGACTTCTGCAGTTAAGTGAGTCCCTCTCAGCTGTTGACATTTTGTGTCTGCTGCAGATGAAACTCTCCTCCTGCCCGATGCTTTAAGCAGAAGGGGCTGATCAGTAACAGGGAACACTTGTCTGCACCGACCATTTGGCCTTCACTCCCACATCACACATATGCACACGCTGACGCCTGGGCATTTTTATTTTCAGCATTCGGTGGTAGCTCCTGCCTTTGGTTCGGAGGTCAGGTGCTAAGGTCTTGTCAGAAGGAGGGCTATTCTGGGTGGATACCCGTGCTCACCATAGAGTGGAAACTGCTATCACTCTAAAAGTACTGCAAAAACTTACATTCTTTGTGAGAGGGAGCAGATTTTTCCTATTGAGTTAAGGATCAATTATGAAAACCTCACTCTTCTCTGCTGTTGCAAGCTGCGGGATGGCTCAAAACTGCATTATTCTTGGACCAGATTTGAAGTAGTCTAGCGCTGAACATAAGAGCATATTCTGAGCTTTAATTTGCTTGGCCCTAATTTTAGAAGTTGATTGAATATTATTGTACTAAGAAATCTGCTTGTTGCCTTCCCTCTGAGCTTCCATCGTGTCCCTGAAATGGGTACTGAGTGGTTTGTGCTGAATTTTGACTTTCTTTTCATCTGTCTCTTCAGGCCCACTGGACATAGGGTGACAGGAATAATTTTTGTGTAATGCAAAGTAACTGATGACTGATAATAAGACCCAAGGCTTGAAACTGTTTTCATAATTCCCCTTCTTGAAAGGAGAGGTTGAAAAACAAATCTCCTTTTCCCTGCTTTGTGTATATATGTGCGTACAATGCCTTATCTAATACAGCAATGTATCCTTCTGCTTCTGCACTGGAGCATCAGTATTTTAATGATTTTTAAGTGCAAATATGGTAACTAAAAGATGAAACCTACAGCCTGCAACAAGCAAACAGAGACAAGTGATAGCTTAAGGTTTGTCTAGTTTAAAGAGCTGCTATTGATGGGGTTGGGTTCAGGCCTAAAAGCTGTTCAGAAATCAGGTGGCTGTAGGAAAATATCTTACCTGCGTGTAAGAGTCAGCCATTCCCATGATTTATTTCAATGGGGCTCTTTCGGAGTGAAACATTTATTTTTTTCCTAAGGTGGGCTTAGCAGCTTTGAGAAGCGATATATTGGTGTATCAGTGAGAGAACTTTGTCCTTTTCCACCAGTTTTACAAAGTGCGGCAATTACAGAGAAAAGTTTAAAGGCCCAGTCTTGCTAAACCTTTACCCCTGGAGCTGGGCTTACCCATGACAGCATGAACTTGTCTTTGGCAAAGTTGAGCCAGCTGAATTCTGTGTACAGGTTAAACTTTGTTGGATAGGCACAACGCTGTGTGGAGATTCTGCCTGTGGTTCAAGCCCACGGACTAGGTACCAGTTTAAGCTACACTTACTCAAGAGCATTTCTTTTCACTGGTTACCTCTGCTTGGCTGCACTGACTGAATAAAACCGGTAAAAGCCTAAGGACCAGACATACATCTCAGCCTGGCTGAGGTGGTTATTTGCATCTGCAAAATGGGTTTCTAAAGTGATACCAGGGAAGAGCAGTGGCACTCTGACCTTGGCATCATTCACCCCAAAACGTATTAAGCTATAAAGCTCTGTGGACTGGGCTGACAAGTGTGTCAAGTGCTGGGGAGGAAGGGATGCCTGTATGCCTGTGCAAGGTTTGCAACACCTGGGCGGTGGGCACAGGCCCTAGGGGCACTTGTGTTGTGCTTGCTGCATGGCTCCTGCCTTTGAGCCCCTCATCCTTGCCTCCACAGAGAGTCCCGCTGCTGTCAGTAGAGAGACTGAGGCAGGCAGGCACTTGCAGAGTGTGCAAAGACACGAATCTGGCCCTACTGTGGTATTTCAAAGATGATTAATTTCTATGGGTGAAAAAAAGGCAATGAGAAGAAACATACAGTTTTATATACAAAGATGCTCAAATAGCACAAAAAAATCAAGCACATAAACCAATCCTTTTTAAAAAATAAGAGCTATAGAAGACTGAAAATGACCCCATCTGGAAAAACAAAGTAACAACAGCAACCGGAGGCTGCCTGTGATCCCTGCTGGTGATTCACGACAGCAGTGTTTCCCTGCCACGATGTGCACCAGAGCAGAGGCTGCTGCTGCTTTAAGTCACGGCACCCCATGCCACCCAGCCCCTCCGCACAGACTCTGCGTAAGGGGGCAAAACCTCAAAGGAACTGGGTTTTACAGAACATCTCATTTAGTTGAAAAGCCACCTTTCTAGCTAACCCGGTTGGAAACATCATGTTCCAACCAGCCCAATGCACAGTCACAAACGAAGATACAAAATAAAGTGGGTTTTATGGAGCCCTGATTTTGTGACAGCAGCCTACAACACGTGCCTAGCATGGTCAGACCATGGGTGCATGGTTAGACCATGCCAGCTGTATGGCAGGGCAGAGCATTTGCACCTCAGTTGTTTGAAATGTCGGGACTCTTCCCACATGGAAAAGGTGGTGCATTATGCTGTGAATGTTGATTTTGCGCCTAGGCAGTAAGTGGTAGCTTTTGTGACAGACACACCAATGAATAGATGCAGGGAGCTATTTATCATCTAAAATTTCTCTGCTGAGAAATACAGCCTGGCTACGAGCCTATGAGCCTTGATGCACCAGGATGGCTGTCAGAGCTTCTGTAAGGGGCAGGGTGATGTTAGTCTGATTCTGTTCCCTT
>NW_009259683.1:629388-642800 GCF_000687185.1 Egretta garzetta
AGGGAGGGAGGAATTTTTGCTGCCTGAAAATCATATCATATGCACAGTGCAAATGTCAGTTACACACTTTTTTAACTGGGCCTGCAGGCAGGCTGAGTTCGTCCCTTTGAGGAGTCTAGGCACAAAAGTGCACTGAGAAGCTCAGGTAGCTGTTTCCTTTGGGTCTTCATTTGTGACTGCACATTGGGCTGGTTCAAAGATTACATTTCAAACTGGGTTAGGGAGAAAGCTGGCTTTCCAACCAAATTAGATGCTTTGTAAAAACATTCTTCTCTCCAGCAACTTCCTTGGTTCTGCAAATCAGGCATTCTTCTTCAGGTATAACATTGCAGTTTAATCTGGGACTGTAGCATGAGCATGAAAACTGGGAAACAGACACCTTCAGCTGGAGCAACCCAAAACCTGGTTTTGGAAATACAACCATAGGATCACATGAAGCTTGTTGATAATTATCTCCCTAGCCAGACTGCCTCTCTCATTCCTTGCCATCTATCCTCTTTGCACAATGCCAGAAATTGTGAAAGGAGCTCCAAGCACCAACGAGCCCGGCCTGTGCAGGAGAATGGGGACACGTAGCATCCCACATCACGTGTTGCTAGAAAACATCTATAGGAGAGAGGGGAATTTTCTTTCAGCTATCTTCTTTCCAAAAGTACTTTGCCAAAATGACAAAAGTCACAGAAAGAAGAAAAATACAGCTAAGCTAATTCTACAGCACATCCCAGGACAAGGAGCTTGCCAGACTATATGACGAACAAGATTTAGAAATTATCTACTCAGACTTACCCTTCTGCATCCTCTCTCCAGCCTTTTCATTTCACAAGTTTTGCTAGGAAGATTATAGTTTAAATAGAGGAGCTTTGCCCAAACCAGTAGCAAAAAGTACTGGCGAGCTGAAAACCCCTTCAAGCGAAAAACAGGAAGCTCCTACACCACAGGAATCCTGAATGTTCAGTTTAAAGAGGACTCACTGATTGGAAAATTCTAAATATTCACTTCAGGGTTATAAAAATTATAAATGTTCAGAAAAGAGGACAAGATCAATTTTTCAAAAAAAGAGTGAGGTAGTCCAGTTAAAAAACATGTTTTGCCCTTTGTGGGGGGGAATCTGAAAATCTGTGACTATGCAAAAAGCCTGGGATAAGTGTTTAACACTTCACAAGGTGAGGAACTCCATTAAATACTAGGCCTCATATGGCCTCTAAAGCTTGAAAAGGGGTGGTAAAGCCATGCCATAAAGGCCAGAAAGCGTCCACTTACTTTCTTCCAAGTACCAGACAGTCCCTCCAGAGATGGGCATAGACCTCAAACATCTGTGACAGCCCCAGTCATTGCTGCCTGCTGTCTGGACATCCCACAGAGCTGAGCTGAGGGCCCGTGTTTGTGGAGGAAAAGAGCGAGCTCTTCTCTCAACCCCAGGCTGGTGCCCACCTTGCTGCTCATCAGGGTGCTGGCCACGGGTGGGGGGTGAGGGCTCTGGTTTTCCAGGAGCAGAGGCTCCTGCTCACTTCTTGCACAGCCCGGAGGCAAGCATCTGGCATTGCATTGACTGGGAGGAACACCTTCATCCTCTTCCAGGAGTCAACGAGGTTTGCAAGGTCAAGCTGAGTAGTAAGGGCAGGAGTAGCAGGAGGGTTAGAGAAAGGAGTGGCTGCCACACTTCATTCCTTCCTTGGTGTTAAAAGACTCCCAGAGACAGGTTGAAGGCTGGGACACACATCCATTTCTGAGCTCTCCTGCCCTTTGATGAGCCCACCTGAACCCCAAGCTCAATACCGTGATACCACTGACCCCATCCCAACACTGCACCTAAGAGAGACAGAGACAGCCTGGAGCTCCTGCGCCACATCCTGGCGTGTTCAGCTCCATGGGACCACACAGAAGCGTAGTTCATCAACTCCTCCTTTACCAAACTTAAATCTGAAATTGCCACCAAGACACAACCACCTTCCCCAAAAACATGGGGGAGCCCAAACTAGCCCAGGACAAATAGGAGACATCTCCAGCCTGAATGGCAGCTCCATGAGCCTCTTTGGTCCCCGTAGCCAATTGTGGGGCTGTTCCTCTCATCCTGGGCCCAGATCCCAACCCTGTCCTCAGTTCCAGCCACGTATAAGAGGGAGCAAACCCATTAACTTGCTAGCTGGAAATATTAATTCCTACCTGGCTGGTGCCATCACAGGGCCACTTTCCAGCTACTCTAGCTATGCAGACCCAGTGCTCCTTTTTCGTCCTTCCCCTACAGCATCTTTGAGCAGTAACAGAGCCCATGCTGTCCTTCTGCACATGGGAAAGTCACTTCTGTATTTTACATAGTCCTGTTTATTCTGTTTGATCTTTGTTTATTTTTAATACTAACTTTATTCTGCTTTTCTATAAAATGTGATGTGTTCCTTACATGCAGGTATAACTTTCACTTCTTCTATTTGCCTTCCTCGACAGGGATAATACTGTAATTTTTAATTTGACATAAAATTGCAGTCTGTAGTAATAAATTAAATTGTTCAGCACGTATGGTTGCTTTTATGATCATGTGTTCAGCCACTTCGAAAGAGTGGGATTTATGCAGAAATAACTGAGTAAATTAACTATCTAGGAAATCTTGGGTAAAACTTAATAATGTCCTTAACATGGTTTTGTATCGAAACTTTAAATCTTCAAAGCTGTAACAGAAGAAGTTCCTGTTCTTTCTTACCTTTTTGTATTATAGGATAGCGCCCGTTACAGCCAGACTCTGTACCAGGCTTGCTGGTATCTCAAGAACATGAAAATCACAAGCTCCATCAGATCCAGTATGTTGCTGAAGGAGATGCCCTTCCAGCTGGGCATGGGCACTAAACTGCAGTGCCCCAGTGCTCTGGCTTCTCTCTTATGCTGCTATCTTGCGTATAAAATATACTCATGGACAGACTGCAGACTAAGCCAACCGGCCTTTTCTGGCATATGAGGTCACTGACGAAAAAAGAGCTCTCGTCTCTTTGTTTTCATTATAGTTTGAAGAAAAATAGTAGGCTGGACCCAAATGATAGCCTGTTCCCTATGTGTGAGATCTGACAGGTCTAAGGAATATATGGAAAGAACTGGTAAGACTTTGTTTATATGCTAGTCAGTACATGTCCTCCAAAGTAGATCTGTCTTCTAGCCTTATCTTGCTGGTTTGAAGCAATTCAATACAAAGAAATATTATGTAATGGGGAGACACAAAAATGCCAGAGAGCACATATACTCTCAGTGAGAACTCCTGATCATTGAAGATCATGCTGGCAGAGAGCAATGCAAGTTCCCTGAGCTCTGTTAGAGCAATTACAATAAATATAGCACAGAATCAGAAGCCAGCGGAGCTTCTACTATTAACACTTCTTTAATTAAAATGTCCCATGCATATGGACAGGAAGGGAAAGAAACACACTGTGGGGACAGAGTTGCTAATCTCAGCACAGTATAGAGAAGGTGTTTATAGCTTGGCACCCTCTCATTTTTTCCTCTTAGGATGTTCAGTGTTTTACACTGTAAATATATTAGGTCCCTTCTCACTTGTATTAAAAGAATTTGAGAGATGGAAAAAAATGGCAGATATTTTTAAAAAACATATCATCGGTAAAAAGATTAAAACATTTAGCATCAACAGTCTGAACTTTTTTAAATGGTGCAAAACCAGAAAGTGACAGCTTTTGGTTGCATCTCACACATTTGCTCATTAATTACCAAATGCATCTCTACTGCACTTCTATTCCAACAAAAGGTAATAGCTGTTCCCTCAGCTGGCCCCTTACTTCTCCTATGCCAGAGTAACTAAAACCAAAATTGTAAACCCTCTGATTTCTCAAAAGATTTAAGTTCCCCGATTCCCGACTTTCTTTCTCCAGTGCGCTATTTAAAAATCTGAAGACCTTTTTCACAAGCCACTCCTAAGACACATTCCAGTTTCAGAGTAGTCTGGCTCCACCAAGTGACGATAGTTGTGATTGCTCGTCTACATCTGCAGCTGAGCTAACACAAATCTGGCACTAGGTACTGCAACAAGCCAGTAACACCCGAATTTCGCTGGAGACCTTTCAGCTCCAGTAATCCATGCCCCTTAGATTATTTCGCTGTAATACCTATGGAACAAATCGTGGTCGGGTAGAAGGGTTGCAGAAAAGCAAACTGTTTCCTACAGGCGAATTTCATAGCCTTCCAGATGCTGGGTGAGAACATACCTCTAGAAACGTGATGGAAACCTGAGGACAGTGTAGAAATGACCATGCTAAGTTGTCTCTATCAATAGAAAGGTCTGAAAGGACGTGCATGGGAAGGCTCGGACAAAGTGGAGAAGCTTGCTGACACACAGCCATGAAGCAGGATGTTCTCGTATCTACTCTGCATAACCATTTTTGAAAGAAAAGGTAGAAAAGCAGAGCTGTTTTTTTTCTCATACGATGCCAATGGACACCCAGAGCACTGCTATTGATGTTCCTATCCTTCACTGTGTTACACTCTGCTCCACCAGCATCCTGGTTTCTGCGCGCGTTCATGACATGGTTAATATTCAGCTCTCAGATTGTGACAGGTATTACAACAGCTCTGCACTAGGATACTCTGTTTTACCTACGGTGAATTGCTTTCTGTCATGTCAGGTATCACCATCATCGAAATCCACCCTACAGAGCAGAGACATTTTTGTCTCATTGTATGACTGTTCTACTTTGAGCTATTTAATCACTAGGAAAAACGGGGAACAATTAGTGGACAGCCACATGTCTTCAGATTTTTTTAAATTTAATTTTTTTTTAGAAAAGTATTTTTAAAACACTATAAACAAAAAAGTTTTGATAGTTCATATCCTGTTCAAAAGTTACTGGGGGGTAGCGGGAAGGAATAATACAAGCCTTTTCGCCATTTACTTACTGAAGTCCTGCTTCAGTCACGCTGGGGAGTACGTGTGCGTGTACCTTTATGCGTGTATCTGTTGGGGGGTGTGTTGAGGCACGCTTTGAGTTGAAGGTACTGGGAGTTCTGTGATTGCTTCCTTCTGGTTTTATTACTGCTGTGGAATGGAGAAAGCGAGGGGTCTAGTGAACTGGTAGATGATTTAAAGATAGACACACAGTGGAGGAATTCAGAAAAGTGAAGTGCTAATATACATTTTATTGACTTTGTTTCCCTCTTTACTCACTATATATGCTAACATTATACGTGTTACTATGGTATTACTAACAATGTCAATGTTACTAATTGGTATATGCATTTTTTGTAACAGTGCCATGGGATTAGGATATTCCTTTTGGTATTCTAGAGTTGATCTGAACTTAGACCAGTATGTGTTAAAGTATTAATGAATTATGTCTGTAGTAGAAGAGACAACTGCATCTGATCTATATAGTAACCTCTGTATATATTTTCTTCTTTGGAATTCTCCCATAAATAGATCAAAATGTTTATTCATCCTTTACTTACTTATTTACACTAAACTGGTGAATAACTGAAAATATTTTAGAATAGATCTGTACATCAAGAAGACAGCAATACAATTAATGCAGCTATGATGATTTAGACCATATGCATTTTACGTTAATGAGACATATGTTGTCTCATATTAAATTAACTCATGCTTGTTTGCTTTTATTGTGTATGCACTGTTTCAGCTGTGAATATGCTAAAGTATATAATTGAAAGGAAAACACAAAAAGTAAAAAAAAAAAAAAGTCCAGAAAAATTTCAGCCATAGGAACTAAAATGGCACCCTGTAACTCCAGAGGTAGCTGGCAGCACCAGAGTCCTGCTTGCCATTCATTCCATGGGAAACACGTAAGTGCCCTTCCAACTAAGGAGAGGAGCACAGAGAAGACTTTGCAGTGTAATTATGTTTGATAACACACATACCAGTGTACTATGTTTACTTTTTCCTCCATTCTTACAGTTTACACCTTCTTGTATCCATCACGGTTTTCAACCTATCTCTTGCCTTGATAAAAGTGATGACATCCAGATCATATCTACAATCCTGTCCAAGCTGGGCTACCCTGATGGTTTTATGCCATCATTGCTGTCGCCTGATGCAGGGCATGAGGCAGCTGAAGTCATGGGAGTGGTATCTTGGTGGAGCTCCTGGAGGATACCCCGCTGCCTGCATCAACAAAAGCTTGCTGTGGGTCACCCATGCATGGTGGCCCTTCTGCCCTGGTCATTCCCTATGTGATAAATGGGCATCACCAAAAATGAGTTGACAAAGCCAAATACAGTGGGTCTAATCATTTGATCTGACAAAGCCATTGAAGTTGCCCCTGTTACTGAAATTAGTAAAAAGTTTTAAATCATTTCCTACCAAGGACGGTATCTTACAAACATCCAGTAGAAATGTTATCATTCCACTTATTTGAAGACTTTGATCATGGAGCAACCAAAACAACTAATTAACATTGCATAGGATATTTCAGATCCAACTTCTTGCTTAGATGGGAAAAGCAATTTTCTGACTTAAAAGCACTTCACTTAGACCTCTAGCAGCACGTGTTGGACAACAGCATGGAGCATGTAGCATCAGTTTCAAACGCTGATGAGAAGTGGCTGAAAAGCTCCCAGAATAATTTAGCATGACTATATGATGTAACTCTATCCACGTGACTTAGTAAAGTGAGATCAAACCTGAGCTGAGGTTATATCTTTTAATCCTCCACCAACTCCAGTCACTGTAACAACTCTTTTGTCGTATGAATACACCTACCTGCAATAAAGTAATCCAGACACAATATAGCGCCATCTTCATAGAGAAATACATTCATGTCCTTACAGTTGAGAGTTACTTGAGCTAGAACTATTGACTACTTGGGATGATTCATTATAAAAGTACCAAATAATACAGAAGAGGTAGCTTGCAGATTAGCTAATACAGTAACAAGAA
This sequence comes from Egretta garzetta, assembly GCF_000687185.1. Lineage (NCBI taxonomy): Eukaryota > Metazoa > Chordata > Aves > Pelecaniformes > Ardeidae > Egretta > Egretta garzetta. Next base: position 636,269 of record NW_009259683.1, read on the forward strand.
ATGCAAATGTTCTAAGAGATGAATAATCTAGAAATGAGCACAACTTGGTAACAGTTTCTCAGTACCCCTAATGCCAGAAGTAAGGAAAAAATGATGAGAAATTATTTTTTCTTCATAAGTATACTTTGGGAAAAAAAGGAGCAGGTAACCAGGACTGCCTTTGGATAGCCAAGAGGAAAGCAATCAAACACAGTTCATTTAATCCTAGTCAGTGTATTCGTGTCAAGCAAATGGATGACTAATGGCTAAAAGACCTTATCAACATTACTAGAAACCACTAATTGCTAGTTGGCCAAATGCAAAATGTGTTCGCCGTAAGTGAGGCAAAGTTTACAGGGAAAAGTATTATTTTGATTAGACCAGCTGCTGTTTGGCTGGAAAAACTAGAAAGCTTAGTCTAATTGAATTATTAATCACCTAGATAATTTTAGAGGCAGCTGTTTGCAAGGGGACATGTAAAGATGTTAGTGCCTGTTGTACAGAGGGATATGCCTAACTATTGGGGTAAAAAAAGAGTGTGGTATTAGGATGAAGATAATTGTACAATATCATAAACCCCGTACCGCGTTGAGCACTTGTTCCTTAACATCCAGTAGAGTCCTTTTTTCCCCCAAGCTTGTGGGCCTTGGGGGCTTTTTGAAGTTTGTTTGGAAGGAGGTTGGTAGATGTTTGTAGGAGCTAGGAAGAATGAGCAGGGGGACGGAAAGGACATGGCGGGGGGAAGCGAAGAGAAACTGGAAAGCTGTTTTGGTTTCCTGTGACATTATGAACTAAACCAGAGGCTTTAATTATCTGATTTGCTTATCTTTTTTCATCTGGAAGCCTAAGAGATTGTGACTCTTTATGGTATCATCTCATATCTCCGAAAGGGATCTTTACACTGGATAATGGAATGTGTTCCCACACCAACTTATTTGATAGAAGGAAAGCGAATCCCAACTTTTTCAATGTAAATGAAGAATAAGTTAAATAAAATAGAGATATTTACACCACTGTAAAAGCTATGCAGACAAAGCCAGAGTTTTTGAGCTGAAGAAACAAAAAATGCAGAATCTTCCAAGGAGTGGGTATGCATAAATGGATACATAGCGTGACTGCGGTTTCCATTCTCAATCCATAAAAGGTTTTTCCAGTTTGAAATATGTCCCTGCTCATGGCAGGGGGTTGGACTGGATGATCTTTAAAGGTCTCTTCCAGCCTAAACTGTCTTATGATTCCGTGATCCTATGTTTTGGGTAAGTACCTTTTATTAACCTGTAATTACATTTGAAAATTCTATGCAGTACACTTATTTTTCTGATTGGAAAGGAGAAGGAACCCAATACAGTATAACTTGTCTGCTGTCCAAAAATTGGTTTTCATTAAATTCTATGTTTTTTCCTGGAAGGACTTCCACAATGCGCTGCTGGAGGTGGTGAAATACTCGGAAGTGAAATGGAGAATGATAGTAACAGAAATGAGCCTTCTCATTTTATTTCAGAGGTCTGCCAGCAGTCTGACAATGCCATTTCCTTAATGAAAATGGCTCCAGACAAAGGTAAACAAATCTAAGTAGAAATTAGGCATTGTTTCTAAAACATAATTACTACTTTTGAAGTAATTGTGAAGTCATTTTCACTTATTATCATAAAAAGAGTACATTCATGTCAGTAAAGGATAAACCTTTTGAATGGAGATGCCTAGCAGGATAGAAGATCTTGAAGATGGGCTTTCTTGTATCTGCAGTCTATTTTCATTATCTACCGAGCAGCTCAATAGAGACAACTATTGTTCAGTGGTGCAATTACTGTTTATGTGATCAACAGCTGTTACAAAGTAAAAGATTTAGAAAACCTATTTAGAAAAACAGATGTGGCCTGAAGGTAAAATTCCCAAACTGCAGTAATTTAGAGGAATTCTCAATCAGTAGTCCATTTACGAGTTGCTTTCTGCAGGATGTCTTAAACAAAGATTATTTTGGTTACTACATACTGGGTCGTACAAGTCTTTCTAGAAAATTCCTATCAGTTGAATTGTTTACAAAACTCCAAATTTTTATTTGTTCGCTTTCAGTTATAAAGGCATACATCAGATTTTTTGTCATGGCAAAATAGTCTCAGAGCTGGAAGATGCTTTTTTCAAGTGAAGAAGAAGAGACCATTTTACAGTATGTTATCAAAAGGCATGTCCACTGGGCGTTACTATTCAAAGACGAGAACCCAGGATATACTTTGTAAATGTGGCTTGGACTATTCAGAGACACCTGATTCAACAAGAGAGTTTTCTAACTGGGGGCCAATAGGACTTGAAAGTCTAGAGAAGTGCACTGTAGGAAATATAATTCCAGTATTTTTCCAAGATATATATCCAGGATGAATCAACTGGAAGTACAGATTGAGAGACCTTAAGAGGATTGATTGGTGTAAATATTCATTTAATCTTACTTGAAAGTTGTGTCTACGACATACAGCTAGGAATTCTGGTCTGGCACCTTCACAGACATTGTCTTTTAAGATCCATATATGCCTGAATCATCCTAAGTGCATAATGATATAGCATACCTTGAATTTTTAAGTTAACTTTGGAGCCTTTTTCTGGTGTTGTCAAAAGTGCTTCATCACCCCAGCACTGCAAATGCGCATAATTGTCCCAGAAAGTGAAGACTCAGCTGCTCCAAAAGGCGTGCAAACTGTGGCCTTACTACCTCTCAAGAGGCACGTATTGAAAGGAAGCTATAAGTGAAATTAAGCTAAACTACCTTTAAATGCAGGCTTGGAGGGAGAGAGATATAAATATAAAAAATGCATTCTTAATTAAAACATTTAGAGAAGGATTGTGTAATAGCAATACAAAAGAGTTCAAGTAGAAACAGACTTCCTGCATTGCCAAATGTTGTGTTTCACGGTCTTCTACCTGTTGGAGAAGGTCTCCTCGTTCAGATGTTATCTCTGTTCTCATATTCCTTTGCAGTTTTGATTTCTCCCCCAGTCCTTCCATTCCCCTCAGGAAGAAAAGCAAGACCCAGCACCTGGATCCAAAATCGTTTCGTGGCCTGTCCCAGACGGGAAACCTATTTAAAGCTCTTGCTTCAGGGTGATTTCCACAGGCATTTACTAGCTGACTGCCAGCTCCTGGTCCTGCTCCCCTTCCACGGGAGATGCTGGGAGCCTTCAAAGGGGCGCTGAGCTCCCGGACCTCCCTCTGCCCGGCATCGGCGGGAGCGCCTTCCCCACGCCAGGCTCGGTGTCCCTGGGGAGCGCGGTGCCGGCGCCTCCAGGGTTTGCTCCCGCTGTTGCCCGTGGGCATAGGGGCTGCCTTCGGAGGCAGGAGCTCCCTCTGAGGAGCCTGAGGGGATGCATGAAATCCATGCTTGGCCTCGGACTAACCCTCCTCGAGCACTCCGGCTCAGGCACCTGAGCGGGGACATCTTGCCCAGGCCTCTGCTGGGGTTGCACTGAATCCACCATGATGTGGGCTGCTCAGGCCCTCCAGGACCAGCGCCGGGGTGAGGAATTGATTTGCTGCATAACGACTTGTTTACTCGGTGTGAAGAAGTAAGTGTGCTCCCACAGCCCCCAGCGCACTGGCTGTGGCGTTTGCAGGCTTCCTTTGTGGTGGTGAAGTCTCCATTTTTCAAAAAATTGCATTGGGGACATTTGCGGGGGCTTCCAGGAGGTGTCAGAGCAGGGCTGTGAGATGGGTGTGAAGCAAGAAGGCACTGGAGATAGATGGCAAGAAGCGTGGGGAAAGGACTACAGCCAGCACTCGGGCTGTGCTGTTGGGTTTGAAAAGCCAAGTTAAACAGCTCTGTCCCAGCCCTGACTCTGCCGACCACGAGGGCAATAGCTGCTGTGGCCGAGCTGCAGGAACCTGCTCTCCGGCAAAGCAGTGGCTGATGGTGTGCTGGAGGCTCCTGCTATGTCTGCCAAGCATCATTTCCCTGTTCCCATGATGCCCAAGCTGTCTTTTAAGTGGAAAAGTCGGTGCTGGAAGATCAAGCCACTGCTCTGCGGTGGCATCTGAGGCCCGTGGGAAGTGACCGGTGCTCCCCAGCCAGCAGGTGCTTTGTGAGCCCTCTCTGCATGGCCAGATCTAGAGGCACAGGGGGCTGACGCCGATGCTGCAGAATAGAGAGAGAAGTCCTTCACTGCACCCTGAATGGTTCTGGTAGTCCCAGCTGAAGGCTGGTTGTGGGGTTTTTCCATCAATCTGGGCATTTCCTCCCTGTGACCCAAGTCCCCCTCACCAAATACACTTTGGCCATGAGTCTGTGCAGGGCAGATGCATTGCCCATCTCCCCAGGGAATCAAATGTTCTCAGTAGTGCTTTTTGACCTGGGACATCAGCCAGTGCCCTGAGGCTTGGGACATTTCAAAGCCTGGGTTGTTCAGTGGAGCAGAGAGCAGGGGGACACTGCAGTGGGCAGCTAATGACCAGCCAGTGATTAGGCAGCAGTAACTACATCCCCCAGGCTTTTCTGATTGTCCTCTGAATCAAAGCTCTTCTGGGGCTGACTGTTCATTTTGGGAGCCAAGGACAACTTCCAAGGCCTGGGCCGGCCTGCACTGAGGGCAAGGGAACACATTGGGCTGGGAATATCAATATGAAATCACCACGTGCCTCCAGCAGCTCACAGGCTTGCAGCCTGGTGAGCCTGGAGCCATCAGAGCTGCGCTCTGGCATGGGCACGGGGGCTTGGGTGCTGTCTGTGCTCCAGATGGGAAGGGCACATAGAGACCACTCGGGGCGCGAGGCATGGGATTCTTCTTAATTTCGTTTGTATTTAAAGTTCTATTAAAAAAAAATCAATAGTGAAATTAAGTAATCATCCAGTGTTAATTACACCTTGTCACATCTCTAGCCGTGCTGATCTGATTTGCCTCTAGCCTTGGCTTCAGACAGCTGAACGCACCTACACACTATTTTTCGCACACATGTTTTTTCCTGAACTGGGGATAATGACAGCGTTTCAGCTTCCAAACGAAGTTCACAAGCTCCATTTCTTTTTTATGGTGGAAAAGAAGGTGGTAATAAGGATTTTCACCAGGAGGTGTCAAGACAAGACAGGTATCTAGGGCAGGACAAGAGGCTGGACTAATAAGCCAGGTTTCAGAACCACTTTCATGATCCATCAACTGCAATGCTGCGCTTCTACTCAGGTAGCACATTAAGCCAAGCCCAGGAATTTTTTTCAGGACTACTTTTGCAATCCCCCTGATTTTACTAAGGAAGTAAAGAAGATTTTTTTTTTTTTTTACCTTTTTCTGGGCTTCAGAAGAGACTTAGAGGATGTGTAACTTCCACTGGTGAGCCCCTCTCAGCTCCTGAGGTTTGTAACAGTCAGCATTGGGAAGGGAGGAATGCCTTTTTTTGGTGTATCTGTTGCAGAGAAAACACTCTTCTGCTTGAAGTGGATGTTATGCAGAGATTTATCTGTAGGGGAGATGATACTTTTCTGCACTGACCACTTAGCGTTCATTCCTACATCTTACACACTTGCATATCCTGACTCCTGGGCATTTGCTTTCTTAGCAAGGGGTAGGTTGGGTAGGTTGGATAGGTTGGATCCGAGGCTAGGTGCCAAGGTTTTGTAAGAGAGGGAGCTATTCTGTGTGTATGCCAGTGCTCTCCACAGACTGGAAACTACCCTCACTTTAAAAGTACTGCACTTGCAAAAATTTATGTTATGTTCTTCGTCAGAGAAGTAAAGTTTCTCTGTTGCTTTTGCAAAAAGCTAAAGGAAGTGAAAGTATGGATGTTAGTCAAGCCTGGCTTTGCCCTTGACACAAACATGTGACTTGTGACTAGGAAGCTGGGTGCTTGATCAGACCATGGCAGCTGTGGGGCAGAGTGTTTGCACCTCAGTTGTTCAAAATGTTCTTCTCACATGAATCGTTTGGTTACCACGCTGTGAATGTTCGTTGTGCACCTATGTAGCATAAATGATAGCTTTTGTCACAGATGTGCCAATATATAGACGCAGGGAACCATTTATCATCTAAAATCTCCCTGCTGAGCAATCGTCCTGGCTGTGAATCCTGATGCACTTGGGTTTCTCTCAGAGCTTCTGTAAGGTCCAGGGTGATTTTAGTCCTATTCTGTTCAGACTTTCTCATACCGCTCCGTGGTTTTGCAGCACACAGCTGGTGTGGACATCGCAGCCTGCCTGGAAATCATGTAGTATTTTCTAAGGCTGTAGGCAGATGACTATGCCCTGACCTGCCTTTGAGCTAAGTGAATGGGACATAGGAAACCGCTGGGCATGACAAGAGCAATTGCCAGACGTGACAGCTACCAATGCGAGAAGCCAACAAAAGTTACATACAGAGCCATGAGGAATGGGTGGATTTCACAGATGGTTAAAAGTGAATTCTGCGAGGAATAACCAGACTTCACAGATAACTGTAGCGGAGGGTTGGGGACCTTCTGGGAGTGGAATCTTGCAAGGCCTACAGTGCCTACATAAGAGTACCAGTGATGTCATGTAAGGTCAAGATTATCTATGTATCATTATCAGTACAGAATTTGGGTATGGATGGAGCCAAATCTGGAG
>NW_009259683.1:642812-676239 GCF_000687185.1 Egretta garzetta
GGGGGGGGGAAGTAATTAGGGGTGGTTTGTTTATTTGGGAGAAGACTGGGGTGGAGAAAGGAGGATCAAAACATGAGAAAAGAGGTAATAGACATAAATGATGTAATGATAGCTGTCCATGGGTACCTGCCCTTTATTACTACAGCCTGGAGCAGGACAATTAGCCAAACCTGTTGTTCTGATCATACCATGCATGTTTGACTTGTCAGGACGCCTGGGGTGCATTCAGTCACCAGCAGGAGAACGGCCAGGATGGGCAAATTGAGCATCCCAGCATCACCATGTTGGTATCTGTTCCAGGTCTGATGGTATCAACATCACCCTATCAGCTCAACATCAGTATTCACGATACAAATGTTGGTTACATACTTCGTAACAGGCTGATTGCCCTGCGTCAAAATGCTGTGTGTGTTTTACTGACTCATCTTGGAAAGTGTCTTGTCACTCAGACAGGATATGATGGGGACAGCAATGAAGGTCTCCAGGCAGGACCTGTAGGATGAAGCCTGCAGTTGTCCCTTTGAGGGCTCCAGAAACAGAAATGCACTGAGAAACTCAGATAGTTTTTATATTGTTTCCTTTGGATCTTTGTGACTCCAGCTAATCTAAACTGCTCCCAGGGCAAGAAGCATGCCAGACTGTATGATGAACAGGATTCAGAAATTACCCGTCCACATTTACCCTTCTGCTTCCTCTCAGCAATCTTTCAATTCCACACATTTTGCTGGTTTAAATAAAGATGTTTTGCCCAAGCCAGTAGCAAGAAGTACTAGAGAGCTATAAAAATTTCTAAGAAGTCCTACACCACAAGGATGTTGAAGTTCAGCTGAGCACTTTGGTCATGCAGCGTATCATGTGCTTGGCACATGTTCATGACTGCACCCCACGTCCTGCATTCTCCTTACAGCACTCCGTGTCTGGAAAGTCAGTCTTGTTCGTTGCCTCACTTACCTGCTTGTCACAAAATGAGCACTGAAGGGGCTGTCCTGTCTCAAATATATTGTTTGTAAATGGGAATCTAGGAGTGTAGTTCAGTGAAAGATTCCTTGAATAGGGGTTTCTTCGTGTGTTTCTCATTCAGCCCCTGGGCCTCAACCCCACCAAGTGAATTCTGCTCCCAGAGCTCCAGCTTCCTTGCTGGCAGCTCTTGAGGCACATGGGAGGTGAAGTCTGTATCACTGCTTACCCACTTGTCCCTTGCCTCCCTTTCAGTTCTGGATTGGGTTATGCAGTGCACTCTGGTTGCCATTTGGGTATAGACCCTGTTCAGCATTAATTGAGACTGAGGGAAGAAAGAGATTGATGAGGATGGGAACTGGAATTCAGGAGGTCCAAAGTACATCCCTACCTTTGCCAGGGATTCTTTGTGTGGTCTTGGGCCTTGGTCTTAAGCTAAACTGTCTGTAAAATGGCAGTAACATATGCCTGCCTTTCTGGAGCACTGATGATACAGGAACAGCATAATAATGAAAGTCATATTTACACTTTTAAGAGCAGCGTAGGACAGCCTGCTCTCTTCCATATGTGTCACACTGAACGTCACCCTTTGGATACAACACTGTTAGCAAAACTCCCTGCAATTGCCTGAGTCAGCTTTGCTTGTTTGAATTAATTCCTCTGAATGGTGGATTAAATTCAGCTCATTTTATCAGGCTTTCCTAGGCTTTCTGGCGGGGTAATTAATAGCAGCACACACAAAGCATTAGTAGGTTTTGCATGGCTCTTATTGTGAAACAATTGTAATGATGAAACATTTTCATCTGAAGACCTGAGGACTGAGTTTATAGGGTGTTAATAAAATTAATTGAACAGAGTGAAAAGAATCTCAGGGAGGGCAATACCTTTCCTTCAGGCAAGCGTAGGTATTTCGCAAGTGAGGTGTGCTGTTCTGACAGAGGAACAGAAGCAATGAAGTAAAAAAGGCTGTTGGTTTCCAGGCAGAGAATCGTCTAGTCCTTGTTCTCCAGCCACGTTCTCATCTCTGCAGCAGACAGAAGCGTCTTTAACCCCTCCAGCTCTCCCTTCTCAGTATGCTCCAGTCTAACTGGCATGTCTTACTGCCAGGAACGAGCCATGCAGAACAGAAAGTTTACTCCTGCCTCTGCTCCACTTGGTGTTTTTCTTTCACAGGTCAAGTAACATAAATTCCATCGATATTTTTCCCTGTGATTTCTTGGGTTGTTGCATTAATGGGCATGTATTAATGCTGAGGAAGAAATGCTTCTGGTATGAGGTTTAGGTTCAGGATGTACTTCTCATTATTATAATTGATGGCTGACAGTGCTGGCAGGTTAAGGTCCACAGTTCAGTCTCAGAATGAGTTCGTTATTCTGCCATTCAGGAGACTGCATAAATTGTCGTCACTGGTTTTATCTCAGGAAAAGCCTCCTCAAGAGACTGGCATCTTCAGGCTGGATGTGAGACACAACACATGGAGTTGGAGGGAGACAGAAATACTACGGATTGAGTGTTGATGGGAATTGAACGTGTGGCAGCTTGGAGCAGTTCTCTGATCTCTACTGGTTCCTGCAAAGGACAGCAAAATTAATTCTGCCCTGCAAGTACCAGGAAGATGGGGGAAGTGCAGGCATCATGAATAAATGAAGAAGGGCAATGAAATACACAGGAACTAAAAACTATTGTATTTTTTTTAATCCCAGTTTCTTAAGAAGCCTGCAGTCATGTGCTCTCGCTCTCTCCCTCTCTGTTTTTGTGTACCTCTGTTGGTTTTACCCTTCCCTCCCATCAATAACTTTTGACTCTCGGTGTTTTCTAGAGGAACTGAGATCTCAAGAGTGCCTGTCAAGAGGCCTCAAGGTAAAGGCGAGGCCCTGTTCCCCTTACTATGGTAAAAGCTCAGTGCTTATTCAATAGAAAGGTTTCCACGTGGGAGGGAGAGAAAAAGGGAGAGCGTGGATGAACGCCCGGATTGCAGAAGTGCTTCAGTTAAAGATTACATGAAGTCACAGCTAATTATTATCAACACGCTCAACACTTTTTGCAGCCCATGATATATTCTTATTAGCAAGAATGGAATCTATTTTTTAGCAGCAATTAATAAGGTCAGATAAAATGTACATAATTTAATTCTAAGGCTGTTGGCCTGACAAGACGAAGGTATAAGCTTCTGGAGGGGGAAGAGAATGAGAAGAGGAAAAGGAGGTTAACAAGTTATTTTAAGACTTTAGGCCTCATATTAAATTTGTTATTTATGTTCTTTCTTGATAAGGATGATGTGAGCTGTTTACATTACTTAGGGGTGCCACACCCCAGCGTTACAAGGGCTGCCAGGAAGGTTTAGAAAAAGAGGACTTCATGGATGAACTACACCTCCAAAGGTTCAAACTATTAGCTGTAGGGTATGCTAAGGGGCATGTGATCTACGGGGCCGTGCAGCTGTGTAGTGGTTTTGAGGGATGCGTGGCATCCAAGTGGTAGACTTTTGAGTCTGAAGAGGGATTTGGATGCTTTTGAACTGTATCTAAACATTACTCCTGCACAAGTTTGTGGTTTCAGAAAGTTCAGAGGAACAGTTTAGCTTTGAAGAGCTTTAAAACCAAACTGTCAGGTGTATTTTCTTCATCATTCACCCCAGCCCTCAAAGCGTTCTAGATATTCTGCAGATAGGTAAGAAGGCCAGGGGCATGATTCAGCAATCTTTATTCACTTTAGCAGCCTCAACAGTAAGGCTTACTCTTCTCTGAGGGATTTACGATCTCCTTAGAGAAGGGCCAGCTAAAGAAAGGAATACAATAAAGCGGTGGTGTGGGAAAGCTTAGCTGTGTCTCCCTCAGCCAGCATCTTCTGGTTTGATCTCACTTTGCTGTTAATTTTTATATTTATATTTGGCATCTTTCTGAAGTGCTTCTTATCACAATGGAAGCACAAATCATGTTAATTAATGAGAGTAGCAGCCAAAAAAAAAAAGAGCTAGCACTTCATTGCCATCGTCAAGAGCTCTTGAAAAACTTGTCCTTGACGTTGTTTTGGCTGAACAAAAATTAGATGCATAATCACTATTAGACTTGATTGACTTGATCTTTCTTTCCATTACACCGATGAAAAGTACATGGCAGAATTTCTAAGCCTTGAACAACTCTATATTGCCACATACCCATATTGCTAAATAGCCGAGCATCATCCCCTTGACTTGACCATCTATCACTGAGGGCGTTGAAATGTTTGAGGTAGTCCACAACAGCTTTAGCACGATGGACAAAAAACCCTTCCTGTTGATGTGAAATATCTTTCAGGCACAGAATTAGGGTATGATGCAGTGGATCACCACAGCACAGCTGGAGATCCCATACGTTCAAAACCTTTGCTGACTTCTCATACTCATCTGCAATCATCCAGTGGGCATGAATTTAAATAACCCTCTTTCTAACCTCAGACCACAACTCACGCCGCTCAGGCCCAAGGGGCAATACTGGAGACACAGGCTGTCTGAAGGACAGACTTTCCTAGCTGCTGCTACTATTCATCTCAAAGCTGAATCAGGATTATATGCAAACGAGGAAGAAAGTAAACTGGGTTTCCCCAGCAGCTAAAGATCAATGTAGCCTGAAGATTTTAAATGCAAGACTGGTCCTGAAGAACCACTTACCAACTTGCTTTAAAAGTTTGCCATCATTGAAGAGCTGCTGTCTTGGCATGAGTTACACGGAGCAAATCTGGGTTCTTGCACTCCCACCTGAACAGATGATCTCAGTGATCTCTAGTACAGCAGTCTAGTGTTGAGTCAACAGGTAGAGAAACTAAGACACTTCAAATGGTTGACTCAGCTTAAACAGCTTAAAAGCTGTACCTGAAACAGCTGGGTCTATGGCATTACAGAGCTGTCAGTCATATACTGTTCAGTTCTTGGTACACCATTTTTCTTTGCCTTAGGACAAGTTAATCCTCGATTCTTTTCTTCTTCTTGATCACTTTGTCTTTAATAAAATACTATCAGTTGCTATCGGGCTTCCCAGACACAAGCTGGACTCTCAATGCAAACACAAGAGTTGCCTCTGTTGCTAACTCTTGCTGGTGTCATGGGGGTCTTGGGATGGGAGAGGCTGCGGGGAAACGTGTACATTAAGGAGGGGGAAGTGGAGTCGATCAGCAACAAGCAGGCAAGCATGAGTAGGAGGGAGAAAGCCCCATCAGCCCCGAGACAGGCAACACGAACTGAAGAAGGTGGCCAGACAGGCAGAACACAAGGGGATGGGGTGGGGGGTGGCGGTGGTGCCTGCAGCTGGTTGCACACCTGCCAGATGGCTACTAGAGGTTTTTTGGCAGGCAGGTAAGGAGGGGGCTGTGCAGAGCTGCTTAGGGAAGGAGTGGACAGATGATTAGAGGTGCTAGAAGATCAAAACAGAGGTCTCCACTCTTTGACCATCAGGTGGGCAGAGCAGGAACAAAGTAAGCTGTAGAAGGCACAGTGCAAACGTTGTGGCCTCATCTGGCAAGGGTGGGGGGTACTGCTGGATGTGGGGCTGCAGAGCAGGGGCTTGAGGACAGGCACAGCATAGCTGGATTCCTCTTTTCTCTCAGCTAAAGCCCAACCACAGAAGACTCCAGCAGCACCCTCTGGAGTTGTGGGCTGGCATAAACACGTTAAAAACTGCTGCTCATGGGAGCAGCGGAAATAACCACAGCTCTGATCAGTCACACACGAAACTCTGATTGTGCCTTCCTACACAACCAAATGAGCTGTGATTAACAAACACAAGCCATTTCTAGCTTCACAGACCAGACTTGCTGTTAATTAAAAAGGGGATGGAGAGGAAAAAAAAAGTTTTCCAGCTGACAGTCTTCAAGCCCTGTCTCCCAGCAGTGATAGAAAGGTTGTGTGATTCTACTAGGACTGGTTTGTCTTACAGGACAAACATCATCCCCTGGGAAACCTTGCTAGCACTGCAAGTTCATGCCTGCACGCTCACAGCTGATGGTTTCCATCAAGTCCCAGGTGCTGGAACCATGTTAGTGCGTGTGTGTGTGTGTGTGTGCGTGTGTGCATGCATGTGTGTGAGTGTGCACGTGTGTGTGTGCTCACACAGGGGATGGGCAGGGGATGGGGAATCTCTGTGTTTAAACATGAAAAAGCTAAATTGTGAGCCTTCCTGGTTTGGGAAGGGTAAAAAAAAAAAAAAAAAAAAAAGAAAGAAACTCAAGAAAAGGTGGATCCTAATACATAGCCAAGAAGAAAATCAACAACAAAAAAAAGGAGGAAAATTAAAGGTACCTGGTGGTATTAATATCAGGCTGCAGATTGAGGGGAAGCACAGAGGCTGCTGTGGAGCCCCAGTCTGCAAAGGGCTGCTCGTTCTTAGGGCTCATGCCCTCATCTTTCTCTTGCTGGAAGAAACTGTGGCTGCAAGGGGAGACGTGGGGCCAGACCAGCGGGCAAGGGCAGATGGCCATACAGAGGAATCACTTCGATACACAGGCTCTAAAGCCCCACCACCCACCAAATGCCCAGCCCCAAGAGGGGTTCTGTTGTAGTCCTGATTATGCTCAGCAGTGATTTAGGGCTCTTTCCCCCTTTTAATGCCCTCCCATTCCCTTCCCCTCTTGCAGGGCCTGTGCCGTAAGCGCGGTGCCGGTGTGCAGGGCTGATGCTCTCCCCAGCTCCAGTGCAGAGGCTGCGGTGAGAAATGGCTGTGCCTCGCTGAGCAGCTGGAAGCAGTTATTAACCGAATTTGGCATCTGAGCTGAACTAGGAATGCATCTGGGTGGCTTGAATTGTTCTTAATTATATTTTTGTTTTATTGTTTTCATTTCGAGCTGCGCTCCACCACTACTCTCTGTATATCTCTGTGCTGTACGTTTTCTTTTCTTGCAGCCTGGGGTAATTGCTCCTTGTCGTGCTGTGCTTACCATTTTAATTTTTTATCATCTTGGTTACTTTCTTTTCTTTTCCCCTTTTGATTATTTGGTTATGCCGTTCCCATTTGCCCTGGCATTTCAGTAGATTCACTGCTACATTATCTTTGTCCCTAGAGCTGCAGTTTATCCGTCTCTTCTAATGTCTCTGTCTCAAAGCTGGATATAAACTGTTTATTTTTTTCCTAACAGCTTCCCTTTTGGGCCTGAGGAGCAAGCAGCAGCAGAGAGCAGCCCTGCCGCAGACAGCAGCGTGCGGTGCCGCAATCCTGGTGCCGGAGTGCCCCCTTCCAGAAATACGGGGGAATAACACGGCTCCTCTCCCTCAGGGGAGGAAGGAAACCCAGGCAGGGCTCTGCAGCTCACTCTCTGGTCAGAGGGTAATGTCCAGGTACTTAGACGAGAGTAGCTAAAAGGATGCTGGTGCAAAGGGTGTGCAAGGCAATGAAGTTTTTTTGGACTCTACATTCTCAGGTGGAGGGAATGCCCTTTATCTGCTGGGTTTTGCACGTCTCTCTCTCCCTGAGGTGCTTGCGTTTTCCACCGGCACAGTCGCTTTTTGACCCCACCAACTAAAAGCTCTCAGGAAGGGGCTACGCTGGGCAGAGAGCCCGCTGGTGGGCTGGGGAAGCGGGCTCGCACCGGGCATGGGGAGGTGGTCCTCCTGCGGGAAACCACATCTTCCCTTGGGAAGAGCTGATTCCACCCCCGAGCAGCTAGTTTCCATTCGGTTGAGACTTTGGGCTTTGGCAGGCGCTGACAAATCTTGCTCTGTGGTTTAAGACTGCTCCGAGCTGACCAGTCCACCCGCTTGCGGAGGGAACGGCCTCTCCAGCGGCGTCAGCAGGGTGGCATGAGTGGAGGGGCTCACGGGCCCTGGCTTAGGGCTGCTGCGGAGCCATGTCCGGCAGCTCCCTCTAAAGGCGTCGGTGAATGATGGGTTTCAGGTGAGTTGTTGGCCTCTGTGCAGAACTTGGGGGGCAGAGCCAGGTGCTGGAGCCCAGTCTCTCTGCAGCAGGGACAGCAGCATCTGGGGGAGACACGGCATGGATAGCTGCTGGATGGAGAGGCAAGGGGGGCAGAGGAGTGGGATACGCTCCTAACCTGCCTTTTTTGGGGCTTAGTGCTTGCCTTGTCATCACTCTCTGCAGCAAGGTCCTTACAAATGGTTTGGTTTCTGTACCGACAAAATGACCAAGACCTTGAGCTGCGGTTTGATGTGTGAATTCACTCCAGCAGCCCCTGTGTACATAGGCAGCCCTTTCTAAAGTGCTTGCATCAGAGACATTTGGCCATTCAAAGCTAGAACACGGACATTGAGCCAGACCTTCAGGTTAAAATTATTCTCAGCAGAGGGGAGGCTGTGGTCATACCTGTGTCGAGAGGAAATGTGAAGGAAACACGCTGCCCATGATTCATTTGAGGGAGGTATGAACCCGTATGGTTCATTCGTAACTGTAACACTAAGTTTAAGGTGAAGTTAACGACATTATGCAGTCCTTTTTGAATGTTGTTCTTACTGTTATTAGAGTTTATTCATATATGAGAAACACCAGTTTCCTTCAAGGTACTCCTTTTAGACTTTAATAAAGTCCTAGTGTATTAACGAGTTGAGCCACCAGAGTCTTTCTATCTTTTAACACCCTCCAGAGAAGAGAAAACCCACCCTGGTAGCCTCTCGTTTAAGTTCTGGGCGCAGGAAGGTTCCTCGCTAATACATGGCAGCTCTTCAGCACTTTGGGCAACTCTTGCCAGGGCTCTCCCAGCCATCAGCTAACGTTGCTGAATGAAAGCCCATGGTGTTCACATGTGGTACACACTGTGTTTTGCAGCAAAGGAAGCTCAGGCAGAGCAAGGGTACGTGACATGTCCAAGCGTGCGTGGCAAGTGAAGGACAGACTAGAGACTAAAATCCAGCTGTTCCTCTCTAGGCCTGGCCTTTACTAGACCAGTTAATCATTTTAGGCAATAGCTGCAACAACACTGCGAATGTGACCCATGGCTGTGCGGTCACCCTCGTTCAGGCCTTTCCACTGCCAGTCAGGGCAGCGCGGCAGGTGCCGACGTGATGCACGCTCCTGAGGGCACCTTCCTGTTCCCACGCCCGCCGTGCCACTGCTGAGCCTGAGCGTGCACGAACGCACGTGTCCGTAGCGTGGCTGAGCTTGGGAGAGCACCGGCGCGGAAATATGGCTGCACCCCAGCAGGAGGAGGCTAAAGCCGATCTCTCCTCCGTGGGAAACCTCAGCAGTTGGTAGACATCAGGTGGTTTGTAATGTGCAATGTACTGGGGTTAGGTCACTGGGCTGAACTAGCAACTGAGCCTAAATTATGCCGGTCTGTAAGCCAAGAGGTAGTTCTTGCTCTCAGTAAATATGTGACAGCGAGGGATCGTATGCATGCCTGCAGACATATGTGAACAGGCAGGCAAAGCTGTGCCCTGGCTCTGAGGGTCCTGTAGTTTTATTTATTTGCTTTATTTCCAATGAAATGCTAGGACTAAAAAAGAAAGCTGCTGTGGCACTCAGGCAAACTTAGCTCTGTCCTAACTCTGACAGCACTGTTCCTGGCTGTTTTGGGGGTAAGCTGGATAAAGAGGCAAAGCAAACACTTACTGTAGCAGCCATCTGGGGTTTGTGCCAAGCATGTTTGAAGGCCAAGCCATGACTGGAGAACCACACCACAGACACAGCAAGGACATGAGATCATGCAAACATTTTGCTCTTCAGCTCAGGAACTATTTTTAAAGATCCTGACCTGCTTGCAGACCTGCAGAAACCTGGCGGGTGGGAAGGAGCAAACACAGGGAACTTCTCCATGATTTGAAAATAATTACTAGCTGTGGATGTAGTCACCTGGCCTCATTATCCCCACCCATCCCGTGTTTGTCTTCTCCTCCAACCCTCCAAACATGACACTCTCTTGCCTTGGCCCCAGCACATTAGGAGGCTTTTCGGGGCCGGGTGTACCTTGTGAGTGTGGCCCAGGAGCTGTGGTGCCATGGGGCAGCTGGGGGAGGCTGATGCCCCTCCAGCGCAGGAGCAAAGGCTGAGCCCGCACAGCTCCCTCCCTGCAGCCTGCTCGTTTGTGCCAAGGAATTTTTGGCTGCAGGTGCCAGGTAATTCCTGGTATCGCTGGCAGACAATCCTCCTGCCTGTTTGCAGCAGTGCTTTAATTCAGCCCACCCACGTTCACGCAAGGCTCCTGTGCAAGAACAACCCTGTGCAGGGCTTACATGAAGTTAGCTACCCAGAGAAGTTTTGCGGACAGTGAAGTTAAAAAGTGACACCCCACTTTGTCTTAGAAAGCAATGGAGGAATCTCTCCTATGGTGAAGCACCTATTAGAAAAACCAGTACTTTTATATCCAGGTTTATCACAGCGTTCGCTGTGTGCAGACAAATGAAAAGAAAGCAGCCACTGCATGACAGAACTGGGTTTCCCGATAGGTCGTTATTTGAGCACACCTCCTCTGCGAGGCACATGGCAAATGACTGTAAATAATTATGACTGAATTCCCCTTGTGAAATGTAAGAACCAGCATTTGTGTTCTGATGCATTAACCCGGCCGTTTTGCTTATACTCTTATAAAGGGACCAACAGGACAGATGCTCCCCTGCAGATGTCAGGGGGGGTCACTTTGGCCCCGTGCCAAAGTAGCAACAAGGGAAGCCTGTGTGTGGGCATGGAGAGGGCAAATGCACACTGCACAGTAGGAAATGGGGCTGCCAAGCCGCACACCCCATTAAGCAGCACTGAGAGGAGGCCAGAGAGGTTGCTATTGGGCAAGGATAAAAAGGTGAAAAGAAAAAAAAAAAATCCTCCATGCAGCAGGGACCGATCTCTGCACCATAAGCCAGCCTAAGAGGTACTAGTTTAGACTTTGTGGAACTGCAGCATTGTTAAATAATTTGTGTCATCTGCCACTGGGGACCCAGGCACACATGTTAGGTGGCCATTTATCCGTGTGTTTTCTCTACCCCGGAGTGTTGTGCAGAAGAGAAGTCAGCTATCGAGATGTCACATCTGTGCACGGATCTGGGTTGCTGCCCAGGGCTTCTGCACCTGCATTTGGGCCAAAGGAGCAGGGGGAAGGGGACCAAGGGGTACCTGAGGTTCTCCTCGAGATCCTCCCATATTCTGGGACTATGCAGGAACCGAGGCAGTCTCCAGCCTAGGTCAGAGGCAGTCTTCAGCTGTGCATCGGTAACTGAACCTGCCAAAGTGGCATAAAAGGGGGCATTAATGTCAGCCTTGTTTTATAAACCATCACCACCGTTTATGCATCACACAGCTTTGAGTATCCGCATTAAGTAAATGAAAACCAAGGCCACAATTATCTAGCCTTGCAGCTAATCCAGGGCTGCCTGCATGAGGGCTACAGAGCATGGCAGGCGATGGAGAAGAGCTGTGGTACAGCAGTAACGCAGCAGGCCTCTCCAGATGTGTTTCATTTTGAGCTGCAACTTCTGGGCCAGGTGGGCTTTTAACACGTCCTTTTTTGCCTCCGCCTTTGTGCCACCTTCTTAAGCAGCACCCGAGGCTGTCACGTAAAATAATTTGAGCCACAGCCTTCTTACGCTAAAGGTATGAGGGAGCGTGGGCAGAGAGAAGGACCCTTTGGGAAGTTACTCCCCCCATTTTTAACCATGTAACTTTACAAGTCCCCCTCCGAGGGTCTTCCTCCAGCCAGAGGCAAAGGCTCTCCCGGCGAGCAATGCAGGGGAGCAAGTGCCCTGGATAACCACGCCGCCTGCCCTGGGGATTCAGGCCAGGCAGGAGCCATTTGTTTCTATGGCTTATAGAAGACAGCAGCGTTCACCCCTTATGGCAAGCTCTGCCCCAAAACAAGCGCTAGGGCGTACATTTCCAGCAGGTACAAACTGCTCTGTGAAGGAGCCTGGCACGGCAGAGCAGCATCTGCACAGGGGGGAAGCTTTCTTGGCATGGATGGGCCTGTTTGTTCCTGATAACCGGGAACGTGCAGCCTTGCAGCCTCCACGCGCACCTGCTCAGCTCCCCTCTCTCTCACCAGCGTCGCGGCTGCGTCCTTGACCAACTTTCCTGCCCAGCGAGCACAGCCTCCACAATGTTTTTTCCAAGCTGCCGGTTGCAGCTCGGTTGGCTGTCAGGGGTGGGAGTCTCCGGGCTCTCCCCATGCCTGGATGTTCCTCTCTCCCCACTGCACACTTCAACCTTAAAAAGAAAAAAAATAATTAAAAGCAAAAAAAAAAAAAAAAAAAAAAGATACGCGCTGATGGAGGCTCTGGCAGCTGCTCGCTGTACTCATCAAAAGAAAGGAAGTGCCAATTACTTCCTTGTACAAAGTGTTTCTGTAATCAAAGTGCTCTGCGGTTCGGTTGCGAATGCCGACTCCCTCCCACCCCGCACACAGCCCGTGGCTCACGAGCCCACGCAGGAGGCAGCTGGCTGCCCGCACCCTCATCGGTTTATACTTTCACATCGCGACAGTCATACCTTTTGTGTTCCTCGTGACGTTCACCGATTCCTCCCGGAGCGAGGACAGAGACCAGGGCAGGCTGCCGAGGGCAAGTTCACACTTGCAGCGGCGCTGCCAACTCCAAGCCCAGCGAGTTTCCCGTGACCAAGCACACACGCTTTGTGTCCCCGTCCCCAGAGCATCCTGCGCCAAACTGGGAGGTTGGGAGAGGGGGACTGGAATTCAGTTTTTACTGGGGGGCTTCCCCACCCTGTTCCTGCCCCCCATTTGCTATGGTAAGGCTCTCACAGCCAAACAGAGAAAAATCACTCGTGGCCTATCCGGAGCATCCCAGCAAAAACTGGGACGAGCTCTTCCCTAAGGACCTCCCAGCAGGCCCCCGGACCTCTGTGGCTCCCAGGGGCTCAGGCTTGGTGGCAACAAGGGAAGCCATACACAAACATGCCACCAGAGAAACATGCCAAGAAAAAAAAGAAAGAGGTTTTGTGCTGTGGTTTTTTTCCAGAACTGGCAGTCATAATTTTGTTTCTGCTTTGCTTTTGGTTTTGGGGGGATTTTATAAACACCAATAGATACAGCATTTCCTGGAGAAGCTTCTCTTACCTCCTAGAACAGTAAACACTTCAAACTAGGAAATCAAGTTGGAAAAACGAAACAGGTCTTTGCCCTTTGTGTGCTGTTTTCCAACTACCCCTTATAACCTTGCTTTAAGACTGGTCTTTACCAAAAACTAAACCATGTACATTTTTTCAGTCACAAGGCTATACTCTTGAAATGTAATGGTGTTTAAAATAACCATCTATTTTAATGACACTACCCCAAAAAAGTTTGCTAACTGTAGTAAGCGACGTGCACCAGAAAACCCTGTCCAACCACCTGGCCAGACAGACCAGTATCACGGGTGGACCGAGATGCGGGCTCCCAGCCACCATGAGCTGGTGCAGCCCCCGTGACCTTACAGCAGCTGATGTTCTCGGCCATTACTGCTGCTTCCCATCAGCCTCAGCATCTCACCCTCCCCTCCAGATTTCGTACAGAAAACCGCAAAGAACGCAGAAACACGGTTCAGCTCGCTGACATAATGCCCATATTTAATCTTTTAAAACAGGAACAAAATCAAGAATAAAATCAAGAATAAAAATTTCCTTTAAGTCATACAGTACATTAATCTTTCAGCAATGACCCAATCTACAGTACTCAAATGCCTGGCATGAAGTCTATTGTCTCAGCGTTTAACAAGTGTATAACCAGTGACACAGTAAAAGAAGAGCTCACAATACACAGCTAACACGATGAGGTTCCATTTTCTTCTAAGAGTCCAGCTAGGGTTTATCATACGTGGGTCACTTTTGAACCGTACTTTTAATCAGCTTTTTTGTTCAAGTCAATCTGTTTGGGGCTTTTTTTTCTGTTATATGAGTTTTTCCATTATGTACAGGAAGATTATTTCGAACGGAATTGCACAAGTTAGAGTATCTATCTATAGGCATACATAGTCAATCTAACTAAAAATTTAATAAGCAGTAATTACTCAGTCCTGGTTATACATTCCTAAAGGCTTAATAATACAGTTTTAAGAAGGAAAAAAATAAAAAATAAAAACCAAACCAAAACACAACAAAACACAGTTGTAGGGTGGCAATCTCTGTAAGAAGCCTCCTTCCTTCCCAAAACAACCAAGGGTTACCTGTACTTTCCACATTTGAAACGGGGTCTACACAGAAGTCGTTTCAGCTCCTAAATAATACAAGACACGTGACCGTGTCCTTCCTAAAGTCTGAATGGTTCAATGCAAAATTCAGTGAAGCTCTCAAACAAATAATACTGGTAAGATGCAGACTGTTAACAGAAATTAGGACAATATGCCCCGACAGCACATTTGGATAGCAAAACCGTATGTATTACGGGGCCATTATCCAGTGGTTAAAGTAGCTTGAAGCAGGAGGACACCGCTCCCTGCTGCAGCTGTGGAGTAAGGGACAGGCTGGGCTCTTCTGCTCCCCTGCCAAGGGTAAAGCCGAATTTTCCCCAGCTCTCACTCAGCACCTGCCCCCTCCTGCTCTCAGCCCCCCGGCCAGCACTCCTTGCCACTTTCCCAGGGGAAATCCCCTGTCCCAAAGGTGAGGGAAGCCATGGCAGGGGGGGATCCTCCCCTCCTCTGCCTGGCTCCCCGACGCCCCAGCTCCGCGGCAGGCACGAGGGCTCCCATCGCCTCGCTGCTGGGCGAGAGCTGCTGCTGCACGGCCCGGAGGAGCTCTGCAGTCTGGCGGCTTTTCTGGCTCCTGGCCTCAACCACCGCATAGACCTGCATGCGGTAACAAACCGAGGGGTCTCTCCCTCCGCAGGGTAGCATTACCGAACATGAGAGACCCAGAGGGCTACCTCTAAGGGAAGTTAACTAAACACAAGGGTAATGGAGCGTCTTCTTCCCACGTTAGCAAAACATAACTAATTAACACAACTGCTTTGACTTTTTGTAATCTCTCTGTTCTGGTGCCAGGTCCTGCTACAAATGGAGAAAACCCATAGAGAGCCACTTTCCGAGATGGGAAAGCAGCAGAATCTTAAGCCTTGAGGATCTGCTTGGTAATTTGCTACTGGCATAAACAACAAAAAAAAAAGAAGTCCCATTTGTTTGTTTGGGTTTTGTGGTGGTTTTTTTAAGAAAAAAATCCAGACCATCCAGTGCACCTTCTCTGCACATACATACACACACACGCGCCAATGGAGAGCTCCAGAAGAACAGGCATGGGAACCACAAAGCCCAAATTGTGAAAAGACATGGGGAATCTCACATTTCTGTGTTCAGTTCTCTTTTAGCAATGAAGCAGCAAAATGATGTATTGCAAGAAATAAATGGTTCCAGAACACACACATACACCCAAACGCAACCACGGATACATTTTTCCCATTTTTTTTGTTTTTTCTGATAGATGCTGTTACTCATCTGACAGTTTCTTTTTGGCTGTGCTGAAGTTTTTGAAGAGCATCTGGTGCTTCTTTAACCTCAGTGGCAATAGACAATCACTCTCGTTAGTGTCACAACCAACCATCTCCACTTGAGATTCTCTACGAACCCATTCTGGAAGTTGAAGCTGACTCCACCCCTTTGGTGCCACTCTGTTATTTTTTTGTTTTTTAAATTAACAAACACAGCATATTAATGCAAATTTGATGTTTTCTAAAAATTAGAAATGCTCAGATAATTAGTTCAGCAATATGCAAAGTGCATCTATTTGGTTCTTTCCATAGATCACCTTCTGTTTTAAGTTTAAATTCCTTCACAGTTTAAAATATTGTGAAGAAATTATATGTATACTTTATGTATAGAACTATTTATATACATACACATATATACACACAACTCTGTACTTTATATAGCCATAAACACTCATTACTTAACTATTTATATTATATACACATGGCATGAACACACGCTCAGTGAAGAGTTGGTGCAGGCTGAAATCACTCCATCGGGTTTAATGGAATAACAACAGTGAAACCATGAGTGAGTTATCAAGAGACACGGACGTACATCTATTAGATACGTGAAAGACCAATTAAATCAGCTCTTCCATTTTCCTATTAGCGCAGGATTGTTCCCACCCCATTCCATGCTCCGTATGCACATACACAGCTATTTTGCGTTCAGTTTACATGAGAGGGCAGTGGTGGTTCTTTTTTCTAAGTGAAAGAACAGTCCATAGATACTCGGGCTCATCGCAACCTCTTCTGCAGACGTGCAGCACGGCTGGGTCTGGAGGTCTTTGAGGACTCTGCATGCTGCGCCGCCGTTAGCTGAAAGCACCTGCTGAAGCGTTATTGCATGGTTATGGGACAGCTATCAATTGCTTACAGTCTGTGAACTCTCCCTCTCCAACAAGTGGTACAACTGTATAAATACATATTTTAGCACAAAACAGTTTAACACGAGGCAAGTCCAAGTACAAATGAGACCTAAAGGCCTATGGGTGAACTTTAAAGGCCAAGAGTTCTTCAGAGTGCATGTTGTTTAAGGAACGCAAGTCAGGTAATTTCAAAAGAAGTTTTGTGAAAATAGAGGCTTCGTTTGGGTGATTTTTCATGATTAAGGTCCTTAATGCACGGATTAGTGTTTCCTGAAGTGCCTCCACAGAATTGACATTTTCTATTCCAGAGCGATCTAAAGAGAAAGGGGCAGGGGGAAAAGAGAGAAGGGGGAGGGGAAAAAGAAAAAAAAAAAAAAAAAAAAAGAAAAAAAAAAAAAGAGAGAGACTGAACAGAGGTAGTCTGCAACATAAAGCCACTGCAAGAACCACTCAGTAAATTAAGAAGCACAAGAAAAATTAAATACTTATGCCAGAAGTTTCAAACCCACATACCAAAAGTCTCTCAAACATTATTTAGTGTCAACTTTGCAAAGTAGTAACCTCACACTGAACTGGTAGCGTTCGATCGCCTTTTCTGTAATCACTTACCCACAGCTCCAGAAAAGGACAGATTGAAGCACGTGCTTGAATATTTCACTGAATCCCAACTTTCAACACAAGGAGAGAGAGAGGGCACACAGAAGTAAAAATTCCAAACGTGTCTCAGGGCTGGACACAAAACCCTAAACTTAAACCGGAGGTTCGTGGTTGAGGAGGAAATCCCACCCAGGACAAGCCACGCTCATGTCTGCACAATAGGATCCCCAGGGGCAAAGGGAGTACAAGCCTGGACACGACTGGGCACTATTTCTGAGGGCGTTCAGAAGCACTTACAGAAAATGAAACGTGATGGACCTAAAAATTCCCAACTGAGGAAGAAAAGAAGAACTTCAATGACAAGAAAAATATTATGCTTTCGCATACTGCACTCACCCCATGCCTAAAGCATCTTTTTCAAGAAAGCTGTATTTAAGAACATGCCTGTTATCCTTAGGTGCAACCCAAGTAAGCAGCTTAAAAGGGTGATTTTTTAAGCAGAACATCTCACCTAATAACCATGCACAGTAGCTGTTTTTTTCCAAGCTGTAGCGTCCCTTCTTAAACGCTATATAAATTCAGCAGGGCACATACATCCACGAGTGACGGACACGAACAGAAATGTGCTTTGATGTGTACATGTACTTAAGCACTTCACAGAACTGGGACGCAGGATGACAAGAGCTTTCTGGAGTAGCAGTGAGTCAGATCATACAGTCAGAGGGGGAATCCCTTCCTTATGCTGTCAGTGTCAAGCCAATCGGACACCTCAGGTGAGCAGACTCTAGGAAGTCCTCCTGGACTGTTCATTGCAGTTCCCTACCACTATGGGAAAAACTATTACACAACCCACTTAAGGATCCATCTTGAAACAGTGAATGTGTCTTGTTCCTCTAGAAAGATTGTTCCAGAACCTTCTACTCTAATAGCTAGGAACTCTGATTAATTACAGACAATGTTTATTAGCACATACTCCACTCTTCTGTGAAGACTATCCATTAGGTTTGATAGCTGCTCTCCAAGAGAGCATGAGTGAAGAGGTGCCGCTCTGCCTTTATTTGTTAAATCATCTAACCCACTTGCCCCCCACTTCGCAAAACCTTTACGTTTGCTCTGTCCTGAGCAGGCATGATGACGTTTGCACAGAATACGCCAGATGAGGTTTCTCAAGAGCTCTGTACAGTGACAGTGGTACTGCCTTGCCTCTGAAGGCAGAAGAATGCAGTCCAGCCTCTCCTGGCTGCCTCAGGTGAGTTACTGTAGTCTCCTCTCTTCTGTTAGTCCAAGTCTTTCTTCTCCCTCTCAGCCTACTTCCAGTTGCTCCCAGTGGCCAGCAGAAGTTTTTGTTAGTACTATCCCAGTAAGAGAGAATAATGGAGGGTGTGTATTTTATATTATTATTCTACGACAAGGCATCACCCTCAGTTAAGAGATTATCTGGTCTTTAGACTTGCAGAAACCACAATCTTTCAGCTTTGTTTCCACCTTGCTTCTTCCTTCTGCAGTGCCCATCATCCATCTTGCTATCTCCCCTCCATCTTCAACGCATCCAGCTAACTGAAGCCAGAGGTGAAGCATTCCTTTAGTTTTGGAATGGTACCAAGGTAATTCCTCAGCACCAGCAGAAACACTCCTACATCTTCACTGTATGGCCCTGCTTTGCCTTTCTTTGCCATGATACCAAAACAAGAAGATGTACACAGTTACAGCCATTCCTTGCTACTACCCCTGCTGCTTCTTTCTGCACATTCTAAATACACCTCCTAAGAGTGGTTATTCATCCAGTGTTACGTGAAGATGCTTCTGACAAGCGTTCTCCCCGCTAGCACTGTTAGAGACTTACAAACATTTCTTTTTTTCCACTGGCCTTTTTTTTTTAAAAAAAAACCTGAAAATCTTTTAAAAAGATTTTTTCATGAGTTTAGCATGGTATTTCATATTCTAGATCACTTAATCAGGATTCAACAGTCACACACTCCTGTCTGCTTCTGGAACTGGTGTAAATCTTGACTACTACACTATCCTCCTTTCAGTCTTCTCTTGTTTTCATTCTGAGATGAAGAAGTCTTCATGCCTTCAGTTCTTCTTCCAGTTACAGCATCTTTTGCCTTTGCCTGCATCTCCATGTCATGCTCTCTGATACTGTTCCTCAGCAATTCCTCCTTCTCCAATTGAACTCTGCCTCCACCCTATGGGAAATGACTCTCTGGGTCACACTCCTCCCTTGGGGCGGGGGGTAGGGGCGTGCAGGGGGTCTGTCTTTCCAGACCTGTTTAATCAACAGATGCACACAATCCTTCAGTTCTACTAGCACCTTCTCCTCCCGGCAAGCCCTTGCACTGTGAGCACCTTCCCCAGGAGCTCTGTTGGGGTCACTCTGTTCTTCTGAGGTACCTGCTCAAGCATGAACCTTGCTCGCTTACTCACTTGTGCAAGTAATGACTGCAGCATTTCAATTCAGTTGCAAGCTACGGAGTGAAGCTGAGCTGAAAACTGATGGACTCACAGCAACCATCAAGGTTACTACTGTGTCTGGAATATGGTACAAATGCAAGTTTGGGCCCAAACGCTGAAAGA
Source organism: Egretta garzetta (assembly GCF_000687185.1). Lineage (NCBI taxonomy): Eukaryota > Metazoa > Chordata > Aves > Pelecaniformes > Ardeidae > Egretta > Egretta garzetta. The sequence goes on from NW_009259683.1 coordinate 662,165, forward strand.
CTAATGAAGTTGTAGTTTATGAGACCCTAGAAGTATTTTGTGACGATGTCTGGGGAAAGCTGTGAACAGACTGCAGATCAGATCACAAGGGAGCCAAGATAGGTAGCAATAATGTCCAAAGCTATGATCTGAAAAATCCTCAGCAGCTGCAAGAAGCCTGAATAGTGAATACCTCCTCTTTTTGTCGTGTTGCACAGCTCTGACATTACATGCTGTACATGTTACACACCATCCCTAAGCTAAGCCAGGCCCTACTGGGAGCTAGCAACAGCACGGAGCAGTGCTTAAAAGGCTGCGCGGGGCTGGTTCTCTGCTAGAAGCATATTTAACAGAACAGATACAGCCACTTACCTTAAAAACAGGTGGCACAGAGATTGTCATATTCTAGGGCCCAGCAGCTGAGCAAGCAAGAAGAGTGGCTGTAGCCTAGCTACGACATTGCACAAGGAGGGGAAGAGGCCTGGTTCTCAGTCCTTGTTTTAAAGGTTGTCTCCAGTCCTCGTCAATTTAGTTTTTGAAAGATAGAATATGTAAAGCGCAGTCTGGAAAAGCAACTAAACCCCCAGATTTCTTCTCTGCTACCTGAACATTTTCACCAACAGACTACAGTGCCATGCTTCCTTCACGCTGCCATTCATTCTGGCTTTCAAAGCTTGCAAACTCTGCACCACCCTCTGCTCATTACCACCACTTACAAATTGAAGAGACTACAGCTGCCCCATCCTGTGCTATCACATTTCAGTTAGGCCATGCACAAAGCGATTAGACTGAACTGTCCTACCTTGTTTACAGAGGCTTCATGTGCCTACAGCACCATGCCTGGGGTGCCCCTCCCTGATAAGAAAGATGTGGGTCTAAATCACTCATGTGGAAGAAGAGAGTGGCCCCCAAATGCTGGCTTGTTTTAAGTGGGCACTACTAGCATCTTGTATTCCAGGCATTATATGCAGAGCTAATGTGCCTAATTTGAGGCTTTAGATAATACTACAGAAGTAGGTGCTTAATCCTTCTTTGAATCTGGGCCAGGGTGTTCTGTATACCCAGGGACTGAAACAAGATACGAGGCTGGTGAAGATGTTAGTGGATTGGCAGACCTTTAGCGGTAAGAAGTCACGATGCAGATAAATAGGGCTTTCTTGCTGACATAGGCAGAGATCAAACTGTTGGATTTAGACTTAAGATATGCAGTAGACTGCAGTGACGATACTTGGAAGTAAAAATACCACCTTATCCCAAGACTTAGGCTATGCAAGTCAGGAGTAATTTCACTGATGCTGTCCTGTGAAACTTAGGTGAGTCAGACAAATAGCTTCTAAACGGCTAGCGGGCAGCTATGAGGTGTATTTTTGCATTCTATAGGAAGCAGCAGGAAAATATAAGCCCATTGTCACATTCTTCCAAAAGGCAGTATTAGAAAGAGCAGGTATGTAAAAAAGTAAATTACAGGCTGCTAGTAGCTTAAAACCTACTAAATTGCACTTAGACATGAAATAACAGGGTATACATTCTACAGAAATCTTTTAGCAGAGAGCCATATTCAAAATTTGGCAAAGGTGCAAGTTAACTTTCTCTCCTTACCAGCAGATACCAGGACAACCGCTGTAAACAAACTCATTTCCTCATCACTAAGTTGCAGGGCATTTAGTTTCTCACTAAACTCAAACATTGAGTTGAGCAGATCACCGGCTCCCATTGAATGCAAGTCATCCACACTGTACTTCTTTCCACTCAGGAAGGTGACGGTACGTTCCTTTGCATCAAACAAAGATGCAAACCGTACCATTAAAACCTGGTGAAAGAAAAAAAGAAGAACAAAACCAGATAAATATAAGTGGATTTCCAGAAAAGCCAAAGGAAAAAAAAAAAAAAAAAAAAATCAAACCTTCTAACATCATTCAAACTGTCTCATTAACCATTGTACAAGCATTGTATACAGAAACTGTCAGCATGCTATTGAGCTGTAAAAAACAGTGCAAGCTCTGGCCCAGTAGTCTGAGAGAAACAAACAAGTGAAAAAATTAGCAAGTGGATGCAGGGGAGGGGCTACAGCACATGAAAGGGAAGAAAATCAGAATTTAAGCCTCAGACAGCCTGAGCCACAAAGACAACGCCATTCATAAATATGCCAGTAGGACAACTTGCTTAAGCCACCAACAGCCAAAGGCATTACAGAGCATTAAAAGAAATGTTTTCTTGGCCACACTTATGAGGAGCAAAATGAAGGTATTGAACCAGATTCTCGCTTGGCGTAAACTGAAGCAGCTCCATTGAAACAATGCTGATTTACACCACCTGATGATCTGGCCCACTAGGCATTCTTTGGGAAAGTACCATGCCGCATCGCTGTACCCACAGGAATGTTAATGAGCTCTGGTAGAAAGGAGCCGCATGTACAGCCTTCAAAAGGCTAGGGAAGCAGGGCTTGAAACAGCACCTGGTCTGTAGCTGCAGCTGGGAATACCCCTTTGGTATAAGCACCTGGGCTGGAGCAGTTGACATGTGCTGAACTTACCCCTCTGGGCTGAAATTTCTCTTGCGGTTTCTCAGTCGTACTGTGAAATGTTTCCCTCTGGAATGGCTTGCAAAGTTTCATTTGCTCATGTTCAACAACCTTATTTACATTTTCAAGGTTTAAGTTGCACAGAACAGCCTTCTTATTTGGAGAAAATGAACCAACTGGCATTGCTTATAACTTCATACTTGCTGTAATCTCTTGGTGTGACAGCTGTCTCTTCTCGCTTACCCTACATAACTGCATTAATTTAAGTGTTTACTACAGATGAGAGGAGAACCAGGTTTTCAGCAAAGACTAGTGCCTTTGACAAGCTTAAAAAAGGAAGGTTCAAAAAAAAAATCAAAATGTTTGACAATTCAAACACCATTCATGCACATTACATGACCTGCTCCTAAATTTTAACAGCCAAATGACATGCAGCAATCTTGTTGGATACATGAGCACTATTCACCTTTGTCAGCTAAGCTCTATGTCCTTTGACGACATTAACTACAGAGTGCAGAAACCTAGGCAGAAACCTAGGTGCAGAAGCCCTCAGAATACAATGAAAGGAGACAAACGGCAGACAGACAGAGCTGAACTTCTGCGTTAGCAGGGACCCACCAGGTACTCAACAACCTTTCAGTTCAAAATTGTATTCCCGTTACGGAACTGGGCTTCAGAAACATGAACTTTAAATAATGAGCAACCAGTATTAATGCTGGTATTCACAACTGAAGCCTGTGAAGCTGTGTTGACTTCATACTAAGGCAAAAGACCTCGCCTATAGATGTCAATGTCACCATTCTAACCCAAGGAAGAACACTTTAGACTATGGCATAGCATATAATTGATTCTTCCTGTTTCACTTCAAGCCAGACTCCTATTTGTGCACGCTGAGGATCTACCTGATCAAGCCTACCACCTGACCACAGCAATATAACCACACAAAAACCTCCACACAGGTTAAGTACTTGCTCACTTCCCCACCACCTGCAGCCAGATGACAAACTTTGTGAGCCTGTGGAGAAACTGAGTCACTACCCCAATGGATCCAAGGGGCTTGTTAGCTCTACCATCAACTACATTTGGAGTGGGGGCTTGCAGAGGTGGGGGGGAGGAACACGACTCATTAAAATCCAGTTAAGTTCCTTATTTTAGGCTCACTGCTGTTTCTGAGCTGGCTGCCGTAACAAAGCCATGCAAATGCCACCAGGATATACTCAGCTCCCCAGTACTCCCAGTAGAGGACTTTTTAGCTTCCATGTGTGTGAATACATATAGCTACGATGTTTCTGCACCAACATTGTCTCTATGTGTCATCTTACCCCCAAATGAACAAGCGCTCCTTGAATACGAGCTGCTGGTAAGCACAGTGCCAAGAGAGCCACACACTGGTGCCCAAGAGAGCCAAACCAGGCTCAAGGCAGTACTTTTACTCAGGTTCTTCCATTAACATGCAAAGGTTGTGGTATCCTAGAGTTTAGTTACCCAAAAGACAGAAATTACCTTGTATGTATCAGGCTTTAAAGATGCTTTTGCCTCTGTTGCAATGGTTTCATTAATCCTGTTTTGGTTTTTTTCCCCACTGCTCTGCAGCATTGTTTTTGGTAATTTTTTTTTTTCCCTGTTGCTAAGATGCCACATAGGCCTTTAACTACAAGTACCAGCTCACTAACTGAAATCATTCATGTTTCTTGTAAGCAAGTGAATAGGGATAAGCATGCAGCCATACATTATTATTATTAATTCCCCTGGATATAGAAACCTTCTTATCAGCAGTGTTTGTAACTGGCAAAAGGGCATACGAATGAGGCTTGAGAAAAGCTTGAGGTGAAGAAAAGGCCAAGACAAAACATTTTACTTGCAAAACACAAAGGTTTGGCTTTATGTTATAGGAACAGTTCAAGCCGGACTTTCCACCCTCCTTGAGGGCTCTGGACAGTGTACCACTTTGCAGAGGAAGGAACCAACACGCTTGTGTACTGTGAACAGCAATGTAAGAGGCTGTAGCTGAAGAAGTGAAAATACAGCCCTTAGCTACAGGAGTTATAGATGAATATTAAAACACCAAGAGTAAATATAATGGCAAAAAATACATGACAGCAAAATGGAAGAAACAAAGAAACTGACACGCTCCAGACACTAAGCCTTCCAGTAGAACTTGTACCTTCCAACCCAACAATTATCCATTTTAGAACTGGGCTGTATAAATGCAGATGAAAGACCCAGCACATTACATGAGAAATGTCTTCATTTCAGGTAAATACAAAATCCAGCATACCTCTTTGAAAGAATAAATCAAGTAAACAAGAGCAAAAGCATGACTAACCATGCCCTCCCCAGAAAAGCATAGTAACATTGAGTACTTGGGACTTCAGCTCCTCTGGCCCTCTATATTTGAACTTCATATCTGAATACTTATGGTCTCCAACAGACGCAAGAGTCTGGAAGAGCAACTAAAACCTTAAGTAAAGGTCCCAGCACCAAGCTCTCTGCTATTGTTCCCAATTTAACACCACTAATTCACATGTACTTCATGCTCGCAATTGGGTGAAATCAACCACGAGGACCTGGTGGGATTAGTCTCAGGCTGCAGCTGGTACACAGCATCTACAGGGTGGCAGCACTACAGCTAGTTATCAGTGTTACTGCTTTGGAAATGTAGACTTCAGCGACCCCCAGTTGCCAGCAAAGGCTAGTGCTGACTGGTCAGAATGGATGCTCTGGCTTTGGCAGGGAGCAGTGGCAGAAAGGAGGACATACAGAGCAAAAACCATGTTCCTCTACAAAACTGTTCAGTCAACAGATAGCTTTCTAAACTATCCACCCTTCCAGATGCAGGCTGCTTCTCTCCAGGCTAAGCAAAGGTAGCTATCAAAGTAACCGCTGCTATAAAAAACCAAGAAACTCCTCGTGAGCCATTTATTAATGCCCAGGGAAGAGGAAAGGGTAAAAGGGCTGAGCACTTTTGAGCTACTTGGAAGAGGGACAGCTCACCGAGATCTGACCAAAGAGAAGCACTGGACACCATCCGCTTAAGAAAAGCTCAGAGCTAGCATCCATGAAGAAGCTGGTTTTGCCCAGTATAATCCAGTTCTATTTATTTTTGTTCTTAAGGGAGTCAGACTAATGCAGGCTTGTCAGGTCTACACTACACACACAATGGTCTCACCTCAAAGGTTCCAGCCTTCAGAAGATTAACCTGGTCATGTTGAGAGAGATCTCGGAAACCGGGGATGCGCTTGGCAAACTCCACCACTTCCTTCACCGCAGGGGTAAAACTCAGGGAAAACTCTTCCCAGACTTCATGGCCAGACTTGTTTGGGTCCACGTGGGGAGTCTTACTCATTGGGCAGACCTGGTGTTTACAAAACATACACAGAAAACAACTCTTAAAGATATAAATCCAAATACTGACAACTGCTTGAAAGAAATAGGTTTATTCTTCAAGACAACTTCATAATAATAAGCTAGAAGCTATGCTAAAGCACATGGAGGCCAGGGAGATAATTCGAGATAGCCAGCATGGCTTCACCAAGGGCAAGTCCTGCCTGACAAACCTGGTGACTTTCTATGATGGAGTGACAGCATCAGTGGACAAGGGACAACCAACAGACGTCATCTATCTGGACTTCTGCAAGGCCTTTGACACGGTCCCCCACAACATCCTTCTCTCTAAATTGGAAAGCTATGGATTTGATGGGTGGACTGTTCGGTGGATAAGGAACTGGCTGGATGGTCGTGTCCAGAGGGTAGTGGTCAACGGCACAATGTCCGGATGGAGACCGGTGACAAGTGGTGTCCCTCAGGGGTCCGTACTAGGACCGGTGCTGTTCAACATCTTCATCAATGACTTGGACAGTGAGATAGAGTGCACCCTCAGCAAGTTTGCAGATGACACCAAGCTGAGTGGTGCGGTTGACACACCAGAAGGCCGGGATGTCATCCAGAGGGACCTGGACAGGCTGGAGAGGTGGGCCTGTGTGAACCTCATGAGGTTCAACAAGGCCAAGGGCAAGGTCCTGCACCTGGGATGGGGTAACCCCCAGTATCAATACAGCCTGGGGGGAGAAAGGATTGAGAGCAGCCCTGCCGAGAGGGACTTGGGGGTGCTGGTGGATAAAAAGCTGGACATGAGCCGGCAATGTGCCCTGGCAGCCCAGAAGGCCAACCGTACTCTGGGCTGCATCAGGAGGAGCGTGGCCAGCAGGTCGAGGGAGGTAATTCTGCCCCTCTACTCAGCTCTGGTGAGACCTCACCTAGAGTACTGCGTCCAGCTCTGGAGCCCTCAGCACAAGAAGGACATGGAAGTGTTGGAGCGGGTCCAGAAGAGGGCTACTAAAATGATCCGAGGGCTGGAGCACCTCTCCTATGAGGACAGGCTGAGAGAGTTGGGCTTGTTCAGTCTAGAGAAAAGAAGGCTGCGGGGAGACCTGATTGCGGCCTTTCAGTACCTAAAGGGGGCCTATAGGAAAGAGGGGGAAAACCTTTTTAGTAGGGCCAGCTGCGTTAGGACAAGGGGTAATGGTTTTAAACTAAATCGGGGTAGGTTTAGGCTAGATATAAGGAAAAAATTCTTTACAATGAGGGTGGTAAACCACTGGAACAGGTTGCCCAGAGAGGTAGTGGAGGCCCCATCCCTGGAAACATTCAAGGCCAGGTTGGATGGGGCTCTGAGCAACCTGATCTAGTTGGCGGTGTCCCTGCTGACTGCAGGGGGGTTGGACTCGATGACCTCTAGTGGTCCCCTCCAACCCAAAACATTCTATGATTCTATGATTCTATGATTCTATAATAATGACACATAAAGGAAAGGTATCAGTATTCCTCAGCCAACTCCCAAAGCAACTGGATTTCTCCCTCCCTTTAAAACAAACAAACAAGAAAAAAAACTCATGGCAGTCCATTACCAGTCTATTTCTAAATTTGCTGACCTTGGAAACACCATTGTTTACAGCAAAAGACTTGAGAGTACCCCTTGAGATGCCTGACATCTGGATTTCTCTTACTTGTATTATCCCTGTAATCTCACAGTTAAACGCGATTTCACAATCAATCGATTGTAATCTCACAGTCACTATTACATTCATTCATGTATCTTTCTTGTTTTGCAGGGAACTGGAAGTGATTCCGTCAAGGTGGTGAAGGTGTCGACACCAGAGCAAGGAACTGAGCCTTGGCTTCCTGAGTCACAGGTTTACACCCTCATTACCAGGACAACCTTCCTCTCCTATGTGTTTGCTTTTATACGTATCACTGAAGGACCAAGGAACTGGTATTCCAATTTTGCTCAGTTGCAAGATGACAAAATGCTTTCTTTTATACAAACGTACAGTAGGGAAGTCTGAATCCATTACAATGAGATCAGACATATCCACCAAGGCTGACTGCCAATAAATTCCCTCTGTAAAACCCAACCAGACGCCCTGAGATACTTTCAGTTCTGCTTTCTAAAATTTACATTTTTTAATGAAGTTTAAACCTTTTAATATTCATTTCACCTGTCATCATCAAGGATGAGAATTCCTTTAAGTATTCCTAAAAGTATACTAAACAGTGTAAGTAATCCTCCATAATGTCAGCAAAGCAAATAGAAAACAGAGAAATAGATTAGTAATTCCTCAGAGTTACGATGCTTTTGCAGGGCATTTTGGTTCTGATAACTGCCTAGCAATTCTTTGTGTGGAAGGTCCTAACATCCATTACAAGAATATATTCAACAGCATGTGTGCGCACATGTATTCGGCAACAGCTAGGAAAAACAAGATGGAGATAGACAGATACAAATCTCTGGTTTGGGGTTTTTTTCCCCAAGTATCAGTTACTAACTGGGCAGCAGTCAATATGCAGAAAGCTCTCCCCAAAAGACAAGGAACAGAATTGCAGATTTTTTGGTTCAGCTGTGAATCACAACACCATTTGTGTGCCTGAGGACAACGCCCCAAACCAAATGATTACTTCTGAGGTAGAGGAGAACCTTTTCCACAAACTGAAAATCATAAAATGTTTTGGCAAAAGGAAAGGTCTAGACACTAACCACTGCTCTGTCCACGACACCCCAACGGTTCATGCAGGTATTAGTAAAAATATGGTACTCTCTTAAAATAAGGAACGTCTGGTTCAGCACCCAGCTCTGAACCGGACACAAAAAGCACTTCAGTTTCTCATCCTACCATGATTTACCCTAGCTCCCAGGCACTCAGTCTTGAGGGGAAACTGTCACTTTCCACCCCCATGTATTACGTCTAAGCTCTTGAGAGATCCCTGCCCAGGAGCCCTTCCTATGGGAGGAGCTGCCAGCTTGTGCAGTCACTGGCTCTCTTTAGAGGAACCTCTTCAGGAACAACCTGTTCTGCTTTTCTGGTTATGGGGGTATCGAGTGAAAAAAACCAAACCCCTAAACATCTGTCTCTGTACTGGTTCAGAGCCTAATTACACGCCCTTGCAGCTACGGACTCATTTTGGTCAGATCCTGCTCTCATTGAGTTCTCTGGCAAAACCCCCACTCATGTCAGGGATGCGGTGGGGGGGGCCTGCTGTGCTCTCCTGGATTCGGATTTGCTTCCTCATCATCGGCTGCGTTAAACCTCCCTGCAGCTGCTATGCACAGGTCAAACCGACTGGTTGGGCCTCTGCAGGCAGCATCACTCCCTGCCTGCCCATTCTGACAGGCTCAGCCTCTGCTGCTCAGGAGTGCCAAGAATGCCGTTGTAGTGACTCCACATACTTTCCCTGCAAGGAAGAAAGGTTGGGAATGATTACTGTTTGCCATGGTGTAATGCCCAGAGTCTGCAATTAAGGTCAGAGCCTGCTAGGGATTGCATGGTCCACATATGCAGTAGCCAAAGAAGAAAACAAACAAACAAACAAAAAACAACAAAAAAGGAAATCCAGCATCAAAACAAACAGCTTTCACTACGTGAAGACTTTCAGGGGCCTTCAAGAACCTGTGAAGACCCTTTCCTAACCAGGAGGAAGAAAAACACTGGCAGCTCGAGTACTTCAGGAAGGTCAGGGGCCCGTGCATCTCGACAGGAGCACAGGATGAGAATGAAGATGTTATGTTCTCTCATCCCAGGAGGTTCCAGCAATAAAGAGAAGGACAATGTATTTTAAGAGGCTTGGAACCAGTTGCCTGAATGGCAGAGAAACAGCAGGTGCAAGGCAAATGGAAGGGACCTGTTAAGGAAAGGAAAAAAAAAACCCACCAAAAACCATATGCAAGAAAATAGGAAGCATCCTTGTTAAGAATTCAGTGAGAAAATACTCTAGTGAAGTCATCTAAGGCACCCAGAAGTGGGTTCAGAGCCTCACTTGGATAAGTAGTACAGAAAAGACCCTGAAATTCTCTCAAATGGTTTAGCGGTGCATCTTCCTCCTGCCTCCGTTCAGATTTTAAGATGTTCTAGGGGAGAAGGATGCATAGCCTGTCCCACTGAGCCTGTATTTTACATTGCCCAGAACAGAATAAGCCTATCTCCATTAAAATAAAGCAAAAACCCCACCAAACAACAAAGAAAAAAACAACCCAGGCTACCTGGCAAGAGAAATTTTAGAACACATTAGCAAGATATGCAAACAGACTGCCTTAAAATCCTAGCCCTGAGGTTTCACCCCAGAAATCTGCTCTGAATACCTTTAAGGAAAATACAGCATATCTGAGTGTGTAAATTATTTTAAAACTAAGTCTTCAAGAGGATTGAGTGAAGAAGGGAATTTATAAACTCCTAACATCCATTTTCATTTTTACATCTAGTCAGTTAAAAAACCCCGAGTTTTCTTCAACCAAAGCTCGTTGACATTAGTCTACTTTCAGTCAGCTAAAAACTGAGTCAAGAAACCCCATCACTTGTGTGACTTCAAATCCTCCACACAATTCGAGCCATTAGTCTCCATCACAAATTGCGCTACCAAACTTGTGTCACTATTTTAAGTTTCAGCTGCTGTGCCAATTGCGTGCAGCTTTGCTGACTAAAGGGGCACAGCTGGATCACACCCATCACCAAGCCTTTCACCAAGTCAAATCAAACAATTGATATCAATATACCAAATGCATTCTCCCTCCAGTGCTGCAAGAGTAAGTAGTATTCTTGTTTGGAGAAAAGCCATCTTCTGGGATCCTATCACACAGTCGCTGAGTATAACCACTGGTGAAGCTCATACAGTGGCTGTTTGTGAAACACATGGCGTGTCCACTTGGGTAATGCATCGCGCTTCTCCCTTTGTATTGTCCACCAAGGTGCTGCTCACTTTCAGGGTACGGAGGGCCACCAAGGCCACTGACACAGTGCTCACTGCTCAGGATGTACGGCTCAGTGTTCTTTGACACTCTCTCCCCACTCTGGGGCTGCATCATCTCTGCTGGGCTTTGAGGCTGTTCTTGGTTGTACATGAAAGTGTCTTTGTGGGCCCTGGTGACCATACCAATCACTTCTTCCTTAGCCATGTCAGTGCTAGGAGGGGGAGAAGGGCTTTTGATGGTTTCCCGCTCTTGTTTGGGCTTGGAGGAAAGGTCTTCTTGAGGTGCTTGATCTTGATGTTCTGTTAATGCTTCATTGGGTAAGTGACCGCTGAACTGACTGTTCATCATGGTTTTCATGGCACTCTGCATTTCAATCAGCATCCTCTGTTTTTCACGTTTGGGAATACGGCCAAATCGAACAGCTACCAAGGTGGAGAAATGAGAAGTGGTGGGAAGAAAAAAAAAAAGTCAATCCTGAAAGTGTTAGCACACACAGATTACATACCCCAACCAAAAATCTCGCCTTTTAAGGGAAGACTTTAATTGCTCGCACCGGTACTACAGCAGGGGTATTACCACTGAAATCAAAGAGCTTCCTGGGCACGGGACAGGCATGAGATATGAAATGCATGCTGTTGTTTACATACAAAGAGAAGGCAGCTCTAAAGCAACACAATCTCTAAAGCGTTTTTCCCCTTTTGCTACAAAGCTGGCTATGGACTATACACATAGTTGTGTTAGTTAATTAAGCATCAGGCTTTAAGATGGATTCAATTAAATCAGTACAACTTTGTCAGCTGACAATTAACTGAACGTAAACACAGTTCATATCATATTTGAATAGAAGTCCTACAAGACAGCTCCTCATGGACCAATTATATAACTTGCCAAAACAGTTAAGAGCATCAATGCTGGATGAAGTTTACCTTGGCAAATTTTCCTGGTAACTTTGCCTTGACAAGGGCATTTTCTGCTGGCAAGGGGATGGGCATAATTGCGGCTGCAGAACTTTTGACCCTGTCCTAGGGAATCTACAGCTGCCTCTACTGTCCTGTCCAACCACAGCCTTACAAAGGCTTATAACCAGTTTCGACTGATGTAATTATGTTCATGCAGTAGTCCATCATTAATGTAACTAAATCTCTTTCATTAAAGCAGGTGCAACCTTATGCACAAACAAGCGCCTAGGGGATGAAATAACTCCTCTGCACGACAAGGACTCAGAACAATTATTTAAAATAAGTTTTAACACTCCACCCACTAAATTATTAACAGCCCAGGATTCCTAGTTCTTGTGAAATAAACACCCGAGAAAATTAAAAAGTGAAACAGAAGGAGGAGTTCTGGTTTGTGACAGTGAGTTGTAGCAGCCTAATGAACTACACTTTCAGCATTACATTTTAAAAAACAAAAGTCACAAGTAGTGGATAGCCAGAAAGGTGGTCAGACAACAGCTCAACATTACTCTTTCCTCCTTGCCTTCCCCCTCCCTCCAAGAAAAAAAAAAAAAAAAAAAAGAAGGAGCCATCCCATGCACCCAAACCATACTCTTTAGGCTCCACAGTGATTACTCTAAGGCTACCAGCTTGGGCAGAATTCCCTTTAATTGAAAAAGCTACAGTAACAAAACAAAACAAAGAGAGTCTTGTTCAGATTCAGGCAGGATACAGCTATAAATATTAACTCATTAGAACAAAATTGAGACTCTTGTTACAGCCGTCCCCCTAAGAGACCACTGCAGTGCATCCCCCTGCCTTAGCAAGGAGGACAGCCCTGCGGCCAGTATTAGGTTGCCAGCTCAGGAGAGTCATGGAGCAAGAAGGCAAGCTGATCTAAATGCTCTCGGACAGGGAACCTGTCCCTGACAATAGGGCTGGCTGCGTTTTCTGCCACTAAGACCCTTAGCAATCGGGTTTGAGGTGGACAGCAGATTCCGTCTCAGAGGATCACTGCTCAGTAAGGTAACGTACCATCTCTTGACATCCCGACAGACAGGCATTTTTTGAAACGACACTGCTGGCATCTGTTCCTATTCATTCTCATTATAGAGCAGTTGTTATTCTTCAAGCACTTCTTATACTGGATATTTTGCTGAATGCTTCTTCTGAAAAAACCCTGTAAACAAAAAACAATCAAACAAAAAAACCCCACAACTGTTATTACAGCTCATGTCAAACACTCCTGCCAACCTTCACCTCTCCGCAAGCACAGAAAACCTCACTGCGTCTCATCAGCTGCTTTAGAGCCATCAGCCCCAAGTGATTTTAAAGAACTCGCTACCCCTCATGACTTACTTCCCCTTCATGTGTGATCTGTGTATAACACAAACCAGTTACGATTTCTCATTACAGAAGATGCTAAGTTGTTCCCTGCATAGTCAGCACCTAAAAGCAAAATAGCTCCAGTATTACCTCTATCACTGTAGTGACAGTTTATAAGATATGCCCTCAATCTCCTATGACATCCAGTGCAAAGATGAAAGTCAAAATCAGATCTTTTGACTTCAGTCTCCACAGTTTGGCAACAAAACCATCCTGTTGCACCATATGGCCTTCAAAGGTGGTTCTTTCACATAAACCTTAAGCTGATAAACTCCTTCACAGAACACAACATTTGCAGTGTCACAGTATCAGAAAATACAGACCTACTGATGTGTGAACATGCAAGCACCCAGTTCTGGCTTTCCCCGCGGCAAGGAATTGCTCTTCCAAAGCTGTTGTGTTCTGTGTCCCAGCCCAGCTGACAACTCACACCCACTCTCTCTTAATGCAATTAACATTGACATGTCTTGCGTGACATGGTCCTTACCACCTGTCCCCAGTTCTTGTTCTCTGCCATGCACTCCAGGTCAGGCAGGATTGGACAAGGGGCGAAAACAGAAAGTATCACAGATTTGGAAAAAGCGGTGCACTGCTGAGTGGTTTGCCTTTTCCTACAGCTTACAGACCGTCTGAAATTTCTCAGATTTAAATTTAGCAGAGAAGCATACTGGTATTTTTTCAGCAGTATCACCCCTTTTCCCCTATGGGGAGAACTTGAGCATTTCACGAGCAGAAAGGTGAGCAGAAATATAGCTCACCTTGCAGCCCTCACAGGCATGAACACCATAATGAAATCCTGAAGCGACATCTCCACAGACTTTGCAAAGAAGAACCATGCCATTAAATTCTAGAATCAGAACAGAAAAGTCAAGGATATAGAAAACCAATGACAACTGCAGGAACATGTTTCCAGCTTTTAAAACCTGGACTGAAAGCAAAGTTCAACATACAAAGAAATACAGCAGAGGAACAGACAACAAAAATGTACAAAACCCCTGAACAGTTCGCAAGGTAC
>NW_009259683.1:676300-680652 GCF_000687185.1 Egretta garzetta
AAAAAAAAAAAAAAAAAAAAAGACAAACATGAAGCATTCAACAGAACGGGGAAAAACAGCATTCACTGGACTTTCAACCACAGTAGCATTGTACCCAACTGCAGAAAGAGAAAGTCTGATTACATTTACACGCTTTTAAAAGGACCATTTAGCTAACTAGGCCACCAAAGTTCAGGCTCAATCTGTTTTCCCATCAGGACAAGGAAGCCCATGTAAAGCCTACAGTTTCCCCAACAGAGAATAAACATCTTCTTTTAAAAACAGAAACATTAAAGGACACTTTATTTTATTATATATTGTAAACAAGCCATACGCTCTACTTATTTGATAACAATTTAGGACGGGTAGCTCAGCCACATCTACATATGTAAAGACTACTCATTTGAGTGCATAGCCAGAATGGCATGCTTGCACACTTCAACTTGGAACTACCTTCTCAGCCTTGTAAATATGCTCATGGTTTGGGATTTTTAAGTTTTTCCCCCACTTGTTTTATTTCAGCTCGTCAAGAAAGATTTTTTTGCAAGCCCTAAGTGCTGGTCTAACATTGGTTTCACTGAAGCCAATGGGAATTTTACCAGTGACTTCAGTAACCAGGAAGTTACCTTAATGGTGAGCAATAGAGACAGCTGGAAATACTCCCACAGAACCAGATTCTACCAGAAAAGTAATTTATTTGACATTCGGGTTTCATTTGTCAAGAGGAACTTTTGGTTTTTTAAGGTACTGAAAAAGAACCAAACCACAAAATCGCTTTTTTTTTTTTTTTTAAAAAAAAAAAAACAGAGCTAGTACTGAGCTAAAAATGTTATCTATCTATCTATGCATCTGAACAGTTTACAACAGGTTTCATCTTCAGGAACCTCTGCTGGTAACAAAAACCTAGTTGCCAGCGAATTTTTAAGAGGAAGTAAAGATTCTTACAAAAAACTTAGGGTAGGAACAATTTAAAGAAAAAAAAAAAAAAAAAAAAAAAGGAGAGAGACTTTTAAGGCAGAACTGTTAGATACTTATTCTAGCTTCAGAGCAATTCAAAATGATAAAACAATTCCACCAACAAAAGAATTCAGCCTTCAAAAGCCTAGTCTAAATTCCAGCTGTGTTTGAGACACTCACTCCAGGTACTCAGTTTGATTCCTGCCCTT
Organism: Egretta garzetta; assembly: GCF_000687185.1. Lineage (NCBI taxonomy): Eukaryota > Metazoa > Chordata > Aves > Pelecaniformes > Ardeidae > Egretta > Egretta garzetta. The sequence continues at coordinate 677,446 of NW_009259683.1, forward strand.
CCAAAACTGTTCAAATACAGGTTGGTGGGGTTTTTTTTTTTATCGTTGATCTTCTCTGATTACTGAAAAAAGTGTGAAGCAAATAGCTGGAGCTAGATTGTTAAACGCATTTTAAAAAGATATCTTTTAGTTCCAGCTTACGAGTACTTTGTTTTTTACATCCACAAATTAAGACTTGGAATCAAAACGATAAAGGTCCCAGCTACAGCTATGTAAGTATAATGTTTTGGTAATTTATTTTGTTCCTCAAAGAAATCTGGGGGGAAGGAAGGTGAAGGGGCAGGGGAGGGAGCATGAAAAAAAATAGAGAAACTAGATTTCAAGACAGCTCCATAAATATTCCTGAAGGCAATTTCTGATTACTATTACCTTTACTTCATTGCATTTTTTTAACCAAGTGTTTGATTTTTATTAAGATCAGTTTTCACTAGCGAAAATCTGAAGTCAAGGTGGACTGTATTTATGGACTGTTTGAAGTTAGCAGCAATGGGACCTCCCATCTATTAGCATTTGTAGGGCAATACCGCACATATTACCACACACATAATGCAAAAGGATAGAAATGGAGGCTTTGCTACGTGCCTTCACAGCAAGCCACACAGAGGACCTGGTGTAATATACAGGGTTGTAACATATAAGGGGAAACTGGTGGTTTCAGGAACAGGCACCAAACATACTTGTGACTCCATTGTGGCCTTTTGTCAAACCAGCAACACTCGACTGGTTTGTTTTAATAGTCTCCTCCAGCCGATCGCTCTTCAGTGCCCCGTCAGAGCCCTCGCTGCTCCGGCCGTTACAGCCACTTTCCGAGGAGGAGCTGTTCGGAGAAGATGGTACCGGCGAAGAGGATGACTGGAAACCGCTGTCTGAGCTCTCGCTGTGACATGAGGCTGGGCTAGATGCCGAGCTTGAAGAGCTGATGTAAGCTATCACACCCCCTAAGGCAAGAAAAAAAAGGCAGCACGTAGTGACATAACAAGCAGACATGCACCGCTGCCATGTGAGCCACGCCGTGACCCAGCACCACCAGACCCGGCCATCACGTGTTCCTGGGCGCACTCCTTTCCCTCCCTCCCTCAAGCTTGCTTCTCTCCATTCGTTTTCAACGGCTGACCTCCCAATCTGCCCCATCCCCTTGTCCTGTCTTATCAGCCTCCTCTGATCCCAGTCGAGATGAAGCAGCGGAACCAAAAGACGGAGCAACAAGCCATGGTGCGGGCAGGGCAGGGCAGCGGGGAGAGGGCACGGGGTGGCCCAGGGAGGGTTTCCCTCTGAGCAGAGCTGGTCTGGAGCCACAGCAAAGGCAGGATCTTACAGCGCTGTGGAGCCAGAATGCAAACAAGCTAGGTTAGGGACAGAAATAGGGCAGAGAGAAAGACTTCACGCAGGCTACGCGCCAGAGGCACAGAAAGGAAGGGCTGGGAGGTGCTCAGGACGCAGAAGGGAAGGGGGCAAGGCAAAGAAATAGCGCTGCAGCCAGGTTAGCCTACTGAACGCTGTTTGTCCAACTGCAAGCCCTTGTAGCGTTTCTAGCAGCAGCTAAACGCTGACTGCCAGGCTGCTATTTGCAAACAGCCTCTCTGTCCTGCCGCATCTTGCAATCTGACACACTTGAGAATCCCTCGGATGAAACAGCTTTTTGTCCTCAGGCAGACCTGGGAGCCAGCCTGGCTTTTCACAGGCTCCTTTTTCTTGCTTGTAAGCAGAAGAAATTGTTTTCACTTCATTTGAGTTTGTCTCCAAGACTCAGCATTTCAAAAGTCAATATAAAAACATTCGATATTGCACAGAAAAACTTCAACAGCGAAAGCCATGCAACCGTTTAAATGAATTACACTCAGCATCTTCTGTGGTTTCTGCCTGTATTGCTCTGTGAAGTCCTTCACAGACGACTCGAGGCACTGCAGCAAGGAACTCCACACACCCCTAAGAACTGAAAACTTTAAAGCGGCCATGCACTGGCTTCCTCTGGAGGAAAAACGCATCAGTGTTGGTAGAGTCCTTGATCAACTGAGTAGCCCCTTACCTCAGCCACCGCCTCCTCACAGGTAAAGGCTGTTACGGCTATTAGGCAGCAGTGTTATACAACCCTGGAAATACCCCTGCTTGCAGGGAGAAATTCTGACTTACACATTTTCGTTACTGTGATCCACTATAACGGTCCTCTTAGCATTTCTGCGGCAGCTTCACTGGCCCATTTCCTCTTTAACATTTGATTTCTTTTTTTTCTACCACGGAAACCGCCACCGCCACCCTAAAGAGCGGGCAGCCGAGGAGCCGCCAGCAGAGCAGCAGTCAGACCCAGCGGCTGCGCGACACGTGCGCTACACGCAGACTGCTTCTCACGCTCCTGGCCACCAGTGCCCCTACGCCCCACCACAGCCATCGCTCCTGCACAGATTTTTTTTTAAAAAAAAAAAAAAAAAAAGAAATCCCCCACGCAGCGTCACACGCATTCCAGGATCAGGCTTTTGGTGAAAGGAGGGTCGCAACGGACGCACACATCCTGCAAACGGCATGAGAAAAAGACGCTGTCAAAACGCCCGTGCTAGCGTTAAGACAACACCCATTTGATTTGACAAAGGTCCTGTCATCCCCCGGGCCCTGCCTGTGCCTCTGCCAGGTCAAAGCTCACAGTCCGCCCGCTCCGAGGAAGGCACCGAGTTTCCCAGCAGGCGCCATCCTTATCTGCGCAAGGGGCAGAGCAGGGCAGAGCAGGGCACGTGGCCCCAGCCCTGGCAGGCAACTCCACGTTTCTCCACGCTGCCACCTCGCCCCTGCTAATCTTTAAACCCCGCCTCATAAAAAGAGATGCTCTTCCCCCCCCACCACCACCACCAAGGGCGATGCCAATGTCATCGGGGAGCACGGAAGGAGCGTGCCCACGGGGGTGTTCACCCCTTGTCTTTTGAAAGCCCCAGATTGCTGGGCTGCTCCCATACCCTAGAGAGCCCGGCAGCGCGGTGGGTGCCACCAGTCGAGATTCCTAATGTTTTTGTTACTGTAGAAGTTTCCTTTCCCGACGAACCCGGTTTTTGTTTGATCAGCAGCTAGAAGTGGGGCGCCGCAGGCGGCGCAGGGTGACAGCTCAGAGCGCACGCGGGCGCCGGTCCCCCGCAGAAAGGGACCCCGAGCCTCGGTGGATGGGGCGGCCCCGGGTCCGTGGACTGATGGCGGGGCCGTGCCCCCGGGGGAGGGGGCGGGGCA
>NW_009259683.1:682657-701732 GCF_000687185.1 Egretta garzetta
AGCGGGGATGTCCCGGCCGGGGGGGCCCGCACCCTCCCCCATCTCCCGCTCCCAGAAGGGAAGCCACGAAGAAAACCCCCCATAACGGGGGGCGGGGGGGAGAGGGGTCTCCATTAAGTAAATGCAGAGCCCAAAATGCAGCTCTGCCCTTCCTCGGGCCCCGTCGAGGGGGCAGGGGGAGATGCATCGCTTCGTGGTGTATTTTGACCTCTGGACTGGGAAGGAGGCAGTGGGGTTAAATGAGGTTAGCAAGCAGAGCCTCACTGCAGCTAAATGTAGTTTCCCGCCTACTAATTTGGGTGAGTTTCCTCTCTTCTCAAATGAGGTAAACAGGTCAGTTTGGGCGAGCTTCCTCCCTTCTCGAATAAGGTAAGCGGGTGAGCTTTCCCATTTTTCTGTCCGTGGCCAAGCGGCTGGGAGGCATCCAGCTTTCCTCTTGGTCCACACGCAGCACCCACCACCATCTCCAGGCCCTCCATCCCCCATTTCCTACGGGAAGAGCTTCTTGTCCCCCTCATACTCCCGGTTCTCCTCCTCATGCCAACTCCAAACCATGTTTCCTAAGCCCTGCCGCGTTGCCCTCTGGCTCTCCTGCACAGTCCCTGCCTGCTCGGCTGGGCATGGCCAGGTACGGGGCACGATGTCCCCACCCTCCCTTCCCATGTGCAGGGCACCCGGCTGGGTCACTGTCTCACTCCTTTGCCTGGCTGCTGGTCTTTGTGGGCCCAGCATGAATTTGATGTATTTGAGATTAGCTCATCCTGCCATGTCAAACCTCTCAACGGCTGACATCGGCCAACAGGCTCAAAGGAGAAGATAGCGTATAAATCAAATTCTCTTAGGAAACCAAGCTAAACACAGGAACAACAGCAGAGCAAGTACTCCCTGCCCATACATTCTCTGTCTCCGGGATTTTATTTTTTTTATTATTATTATTTTTGGATTCTGGCAAAGCATTAAGGATTAGACACAATGCTTGTGTAATATTTACTAACCAGTGGGTTACCACCCCTAGATGTTTACTGAGACTGCTAAAAAAACTACAGAACTGCAGCTCTTGCTGTTGGATGAGGCAGGAGACTTCAGTTTGCAGGCGGCGGTGGAAGAGATGCACTCGAAGGTGAGTATGCAGACACTGGCACTCAGACCAAAGGTCCACTTGGCCTGCAGGCAACCTGCGGTGCTCAAGGGAGGCTCCAGGTTTTTCGGGTCCATGGACTCCATTCCTGAGAGTGGCCAATAAAGGCAAGGACTGCTCTTCCACTTCCTTTGTGGGCAAGGACAAATGCTGCTGCTCCTGCCTGGCGGGACAAATGGGAAAGGCAACGTGCGTACGCAGCTTCGTAGGACACCATAGGGAGAGGCCGTCATACTATTGCTCCCAATCTCAGTCTCTCCTATTTACCGCCAGGACAGGACTTTGTCCCTCCCAGAGCCTCCAGTATCTTCTACCATCTGCTTTTGAGACTCTCGGGGTTCATTATAGCACTTTCAGCCTGCTCTTGCCTCTGGCACTACAGAGCCACCCCCCACCCATCTTTATTTTGCTTCTGCCTCATATCTCAGATCAACCCCTTTAATGACCTTGGACTGCTCCCTATGCTCCCATACTACATCCTCTCTGGTTCCTTCCCTGAGGTGCCTCCCCACACACACGTGGGTTGCAAGAGCCAAGCACTTCTTTCAGTGTGGCAAAAGCAAGTGATGGGCCCACCACCTGAGCCTTCCACTCAGAATCCTTGTCTGCAACGTCAGAGGAAGCCAAAAGGTGTGTTTCCTGAGAAGGTCCAGCAGGTAGAGCTGGCTGTGGGTAGCCACAGGATGGTGCAACCAGCGTAACTCCCATCCTGGAGTTCCTAATGGAGAAGGTCTCAGAAACGGCCTGGCCCACTCCTGTGTTATTGGTCTGCTGGCCAGCACAAAGGTATGGACTGCCACAGTAGTCCATGGGAGGTGCTTCAGTTTTTGGAGGAGAAAATTGTCTTAGAGAGCATCAAGGTTTTTATTCTGTCCCTGTAACCTGTGGGAAGACAACACTTTGCCAATGGGTTGCAATATGGGAGCCAAATTTTTCTTGGAGCCTCTTTCCACCTACCTCTTCCAAACCCCACACAAACAAACACCTGGCATAATAATCTGTGGCTCTGGGTGCTGATCAAGTCACGGTACTTGGGCTTCTTTTTGAGGGCCTTCTCTTTGACCCTAGCTTGGCCCTTAAAGCTCTAGTGTTACTTGCTGAGCTGCCACTTCCCTTCAAGATGTGATGCTCAGTGGATAATCCCTGACCCCCACAAGGGGACATGATTCCCTCCATGTTGTTCACCCCTCCATGAAGGGCAAAACAAATCCTGGCATTATGGAGAAGCAGCGTGCTGCTAGCATTCACAGTGGTGTGGCACCTCTCCAACCCAGAGGACGGGCTAGCACTAGGATGACCACCTGAGGAGTGACTGGGAGTCCTTGTGTTTGGTCAGTCCTCTGAATCCTCCAGCCTCCGTTTGCTGAGGGTGCTGCTCTCTGTGGAAGTCTTGGGGTTCTGGGAAGAGACTGAAGTGAGGCATCGACACGTGAAGATGGGGCAGAAGAGGGGAAAAAGCACAGAAGGTGGGACAGAAAGCTTCTACGGTTCCCTTCCCACCCCTGGGAAGGATCACAAACATTTCCTCCTCTTGCCCCCCCACCCCACAGACGGGGAGCAGCTAAAACTGCATGTTTAAATTCCAGAGGTTGCAGACCGACTCCCACCTGTGCTACAGACTCTCCCACCTCTGGATGGGAGACAGCACAACAGTGTTGCAGCAACTAATGCTGACTTAACTGTTAAGTGCAGTTGATAGCTGGATGGTGGGACAGGATGCACTTTGGCCACCTCACCAGAGGTATGTGGAGGCTGATGACTCTTTTTCCTCAGGCCTGAAATGCTGGTGGTTGCTCAGGTCAGGGCAGAATGCCTGCACCTTTCTGCCCCTCTGGAGAGGCGCTCCTAATCCCAGTAAACATCCACACATCAGCCAGGAACATTCGAGTTTTCGTCAGCAGGCATTTGTCTGCTTTTGGATGAGTTGGATTTCTTCAGTGGCCGGCACATTTACAATAATATTAATTGGATGCCCAAACATATACTTTCCAAAGAGAAAAAAATTTGTTTACATGAAGAGTGCCAAGGAGCAGCATCTTGTCAAGCCCCAACAGCTCCTGATGTTTTCTGTTTCTTTGTTCCTTATTACCTCAGGAAAAAAATTCCTAACCTCTTATTTGTCTTTTTGACAGATGCTCAGAGCAACGCTGACATTTGCACAGATCTACAGTGAGTCCAGGTTCCCTTCCCTGGCCGTTTACAGCTTACGGTGGTTTACATACAATGAAAGCAATTTTCCCCCATATAAAATATTTTGTCACTGTTTTTCTGTCCAGCCAGTCTGTTTGACGAGATCCTTCTGAAACCCTCAGTAATCTGTCTGTCCTGCATAGTTTGTGCTCCACAACCACAGGTGGAACTAGTTCATACAAGCACACTTCTCTTAGGTGAGGCAACTGATACCAAACCTATCCTCACATTTCCAGCTTCTTTAAAGCAAAGATTTACTTGCTGTGTTCAGTTACTAGCTTAAATATTGCCCTCTAAAAGTCCTTATAATGATATCTATAACCATGGCTTCTTTCCTACATTAAATGATATAAATAGCAATAACTCATCTAACTAATCTCAGCCTCTGGAAGCCAGTGGAAATTTTTCTATCGATTAGAGTCGGCTTGGGTCAAGCCCTACACAGTATTTTCTGACCCCTTGCCCTACTTATTCTCCACTTCTATTTCACATATGTATCTAACTCTTCAGACTGTTGCACTTTTTTTTTTTTCTCTCTGTTGAAGAGAAATCCTGATAAGGAGGTCCCGGAGGTCTTCAGCTTGTCATCGCATCCCTTCATAGGCTTGAATGTGTGCAGAACGCCTTAGGAAGAAGCAAAAGCTAAATATAGAATCATTTAAAGCCTACCCATTAAGGGCATGCCTACATGACACGAATGCAACCAGCTTAGGTACCGGGAGCGGTGTAGTCACGGAGCTAAGTATAACCGAAACAGAGGAACTGGCTCACAAACCATTCCCCCGCGCTCACATCCTGTCTCTCAGTGCCAAGTATCAGAGCCTTGGAGGAAGATATAAAAGTTCATAATAGACTTACAAACTAACTTGCCCGTAGGGTAACTTTCTTCCCGATTCAGCTCTTTAGCCGTCGGTTTACAGCCTGAAGCATCTAACACTTCTGCTTTTCTCTCTCATCTAGCGTTACTGCAGGTGTGCTGTTTTGTTCACATAAATTGATAATACAAGTTGTGTTCTAAGGCTGGTCAAAATGATGGGAAATAACCTCATGCTATAGTGACATATTACAACTAGCCTCAGCTGCCCCTGCGGATTTTAGTGGAAGGTGAGGACTTGGACCTTTAGTCCAGAAAGACAAAGCATTAAGTTGGCATTAATTAAGCCTCTATTATATGGCAGTAATATCACAGCCCACCTTTTCCTTTTTGTGCTAGAAGTCACTTAATCTGCTGCGACATCACCTGTTTACCCAGAAATGAAACCATCAGCTAATGGAACAGAGATTGCTTGATTGGGCCAATCGTGATTTGGGGGAGACAAGCAGAATGGATTGTGCAAAGGATGCACAAAGAGCTACCCTTTACTTTCAGTGAAACACTGAGACTTACATGACCTAACTACAGGTGATTTCTAATGACACAGCGTACCGCCTGGGAGACGACATCCGCAGCGTTGAATTGAAGGCACAGTCAGCAGACAACGGCTGCCTTGCGCTCTGACAGCTGCCAGTCCCTTCGCCCCACCACCCAACCCTCTCCAGGGGCAACTGCGTTTCTCCCTCTGGTGCCTTTCCTAATAAACTCCTTTCTACGACTGGATTTTCTTCTGCCTTTTTCAAACTCTCTTATATCACCATGTCCCGCAGAGCATCTTATTTCAAAGCACCGATGCTCACTAGGAAGTCACCTAAGCTGCAGGCTGCCAGCAATCACGTTGGCACTGCGTGACACCGGCACGGTGCTGGCCGGGACACCCCCAGTGTGGCGGCATTGCTGTCACCCGATCAAAACCATCGCTTCAGGAGTCGTGTAGCTCGGCTCCACCATTTCCCTTCCGAACCCTCCGGGCCACCAAAACACAAATCCAGTTTGCTTTTTCTCTTCGTCAACTATGTTTGTCGACTTGGAGGGATGTAGTGTAACACAACCACAAAGCTCAGTCCTGGGCAGAGCAGAGATGCAAATGATGCCTTCTCCTCCTCTTGGGAAAACTCTGCAGGTCCTGTCGAGGGGATACAAAGTCAGCTATGTCACACGCAGGTCCTGCAAGGTTTTGCGTATCGCCCTTGCTTCTCTCCTCTGGAGCAGCACAAGCTTATTGTGATTACTCTGGAAAATCCCAGAGAAAACTCCGCATGGTCATGAACAGAGACTATCTGTATCTGGGCCCTCAATAGCCCAAGACTGTAGAAAATGAATATTGCAGGTGCCATCGGTCCCTGTGTGCAGGTCCCAAGAGAGAGGACTGCCTTTTTACATCCAGGCAAAACAAAGGCAACTATATTCAAATCAGTAAAATTTCTCTGGGGAATAAACCAAAACATTTTTTGGCCCCAAACATTATTACCTGTAACTACCCAAAGGATAGCTGGCAGTTGAAGGGCCAGGACAGCTTCAGGCTGCCAGCAGCTCTATACAGCAGAGTGGTTTTTTTCCCGATCGTTGTCTCACCCTGGCTAGAGTTGGAGATCAAAATATGATTTAAAGCCTAATGCTTCAAGGTGCTGAGCTGTATCGGGAGATCAGACCTTGTGTCCTCCTGGATTAGGCCCAGCTGGTCAAATTCTTTTTCCAATAATGCTGGCTTCTCTATTCTGCCAAGAGCCTGAAGAGTTAAAGTTATTAACCGGCTTCAGAATAAAATGCATTAGGAATAAATATGCTTTAGGATAAACCTATTAAATGGATAAAAATGCCATTACTAGTGGTGAAATATGATTGTGTGACCTTTTAAATAAATAAGCCTGCTATGCACCAAATTATGTCAGATAATAAGCTTTATACATGATAAAGTCATGCAGTAGGTCTCAATCTTCAAGCATTCAATGAAATATCGCTAGCCATAAAGGGCTTCTGAAATGTTACGCTAAAGAAAATTGCTTCCAGCTATAAAAACTTAACTGTTAAAACAAATGTAGTTTCTCTCATAAAATTCCGTGCAAGTCACTGGTAGCAAGAGTGAAAGCCTACTAGAAACAAACCTTAGGTATTCAAACTATTTTGCAAATACACAACGCTTCTTAAAATAACTTGGATTCCAGAAAAATCTGGAATAACTCTCTTGAAAGTAAAAAAGGTTATAATCATGTAATGCCAGTGTAAGATCCAAATTATTTTCCTAAGGTCTTAGAAATAGGTTCGTGGAATATCTCTGGATAAGAACATTGCGGTGGATCCAAACTAATCTACGCTTGTAATTTTGGCACTTGTACAAGCAGTGGAAATACTGACCTCTCTGGCTGTCCTGAATCTTGGGCCCGGCTGTGTTATGCCTCAGCGACTTGCCCAGATTACTCCTGACACAATGATCTTCCTATGAAGGGACCATTTGTATCTGATGTGATGGAAACAGAGCTGGGTATTATCTGCCTCGTGAATGAAGACAGACAGGCATTTAGTCAGATTCAGCTACCGGCTTCACGTGCGGCAGAACTGGCTCTCTACAGTAAGTCAGAGTAAGAACTTTCTGCTCTAAACCATTCCAAAGAAGAAGGAATGAAGCAAATTCCCTCATTCCTTCTAGTGATCATGGGCAAACCAACAACACCTCCTGGTGAGGCACTTACAGTTTTAATAAAATCATCATGGTCACTTCATCTATTGTTACGTGAACATCAGCGCATACATGCGATCCCCAGCGAGGGTCTCAATCACAACTCCAAGGACTGAAAATACCCCTGGAACTCCCTGCCACAATCAATTATCTTCTCCAAAAGGGGATATTGCACGTTAACAAAAAGGAGTATTCCTGTTTCTTCTGGTTGTTTCTTTTTTTCTGAACCGGGAGAACGCAAACACTTTTTTTTGAGGATAGAAAGGATCTTCTTAACCTCCAGCTACAGACACTGACCATTTTCACCAATGCTCAATCCAGTACAAACTTTTCCAGGAGTGGCACTGAAAGAAGGGGCACGTAGCAAAACTGAAGCACACAAATGAAGCCAGCTTTGCCCCAGCTCCCAAAAAGCACAAAGATCATGCTCTGAACCTTAGCCAAGTATAACTGCGAAGAAGCAGGTACATTCTCCACAACCAGTTTTAGTGGTTTTGCTAAATAGAGCGAGGTACGCCATGCTAAACATGACCTTAAATGGGACCACTGCAAAGGAATGGGTGGCATCATGAGGCTAGCAGTGAAATTTTATCTTCTCTTCCTGAACAACTGTCGCACAACGTCCAGAAACAAATAATAGGACTGTTCCGGGCAGGGGCTCAGCCGCATCCTGAAAATGCCTGTAGGCACTTGCCACTTTGTTTTATTGCAGTTCCTCGAACCTGGTCAATTGTAAGAATAAATCTCGCAGAGAAGGCGCATGACCAGCGGTGAAGGACAACTGCTTGTTATATAATCCTGCCAAATCCTTGCTACCGCAGCTCTCGGCCGACAGCCGCCTTGCTCTGAGTCATCTGTAAAGTCTCCGGTTCAGTGAGCTTCCAGGAGCAGACCATCAAAACAGGTTGTATTTCCACTTCCCATTTCAAATTACAGGAGGCATCTCTGAGTCAAGGCAATCATTTTCTCCTTATCTACTGTCAGATGCCACCCTGCGTATGGATCCAGCCTGCGCTCGTGCTGAGCCAGAAGTCCCGTGGGAGTTCCCAGCTGGCCCTGGACATTGCAGCTTGCAGCTGCCCTGGGTGGCTGCTGGCACAGGGGTCCGGCTGCAGGTGCTGAGCAGGACAGTCCGAGGGCAACCACAGTGCGAGGAAATCCTTACCCTGCTCTTCAGAGAACCTGAGATGCTACAGGGGGGGCTGGACTTGCTCCAACCTTTCTCCAAACACCCATCACTGGTCCCTGTCAGAAGCGGACACCATGCTTAGACCTCTGGACTGGCCCTGCACAGCCGTTCGCACAGTGAGAGGCCAGGTGCTGCCAAACGCTGCATCCCTGCTCCTGTCACCAGAGCCAGGGGCTTGATTAGCTCACACGTTTGGTTTGGGTTTTTTTCCCCTTTGAGGCAATGCCAAGTCTTAATCCGGTCCCAGGTCACGGATCTCAGCAGGACACATTACACGGGGTCTATCTTTGAATTAGGAAGTCTCCCGCCTCAGAGCTGGCCAGCTTAGACCTACTGCTCTCCTGCCTCTTCTCCTCCCCGCTGTGCCTGACAGACAGCTGGAGCCAGCTCTTCTGACGACTGTGTCGGCACACAAAGCTGAGGAGCTCATTTCTGTTACAAACCCAAACGACCACAATTTTGGCAATCTCACTGATACTGAACAACAGCAACAAAAAGAACCGAGTCGGCAGCAAGCAGTACCCTGTTGCACAGGGCTGTAGTAAACCCAGGAGGAATGAGATGGGTCAGGTTGGGTTGGCTGGTAGGTGCCGAAAGAGCTGGTCCAGGGTTACCACTTCAGGGGCCAAAGGGGGGAAAGATGGAAGGTAATCACTTCCCCGGTTCTCCATCTCACTCCTCAGCATACGATGAAATTGGTGTTACAATGTTCCTATGAAAGGACCATATGGTTCAATATTCAAGCTGTAATGCAATTAATATGATTTTAGCACCATTTGCAAAACCCATCAAGTTTCAGTGTTCGTTATGGTCTGGACAAAATTTCAGTTCTGCAGTTCATTTCTGCACACTCATGATTTGGCTAAAATAATTATTCAGGCTCAAAACAAACCTCTTATTTCCTTATTTTAAAATTGTTTTTCTTAAAATAAGTTAAAACTTCAGAATGTTGCCAGAATGGCACCTACTGGAAGGCAAGATCGTTTATCAGAGAAGTATTTTAAAGTTTTCAGTCCTAAATGGATGGAACCATCGCTGGAGAAAATAGAACTTGTGTATGCCATATGTATTCCATAGTTTTATGATTCTTTTATTTTTATTAAACTAGCCAATGAAAATAAATATAGCGGAGTTTTTCATTTAGCCTCAGGAGTCAGAACAGTGATTCAGTTGTTCACAGTGGGTTGTTGCCTTTTCTCCTTTTTTCCTTCTCAGCAACATAAATCATAGACCTAAGAATTGGGTACCCCATCACAGTAATTAATTTATTTTGTGTTTCCCATGGATATGGTATAACTGTTGCTTTAAAATTGCTGTTTGGGAAAAAACAGGGTCCAAAACCCAAGCAGCAAGTATAAGCTAAAATGTGTACCACACATGAAGGGCGGTTACCATCTTCCCAGTACAAATCATTGGCCTTATCACGAAAAACTTAGTATCTCCCGATCGGTTCATACGGGGTTTTAGTCTCTGCCAATTAAGAATGGGCATCTATCAGAAATAAAACTACCTGGGAACTAGATTCTCCAGATTCAATAGAACCAACTGAATCATGTATTTTGTATAAATAACGTATCTATAAATCCATTTAAAAAAATCAAGGAAGTTCCTCTTATTTCCACCGCTTTTCCTAAATTTATGAATATTAACTGGTTTATATCTGCCCTTGATTTTTCTTGTGTAGCTGAATCTTACTTTCTGTCTTTTTTTCATAAAAAAGATCATAAGTAGATGTTCTCCATCACCACCTGTAGCAATAACCTGTAAACAAAGTGAAAATAATCCGAAATTTTCTATTTTACTTAAAAGCTTTACTATGACTTTGTTTAACCGTGCATTGACACAACTGCTTTCCAAATAGTTGCAAACGACATAGCAACTTCTAAGACATCATTTTTATATATAGCTCTGAAAGAACTGAAAGCGCAAAGCTCAAAACACATTATTTATAAAGGTTGTGTAACTTGCTATCTAAACTCATCTGACTAATCACGAAACCCATGAGAGAGGCAGGTGGATTGTAACAGCAGATGAGTTGAAGGGCCGCGATTCTCATACAAGGAAAGGGTTCAAATAATTGCTTGTTAGTCACAGAAAAACAATGCTGGAGGAAAAATGTATGAATAAATGAATGAGTGAACACCGGACTAATGAGCTACTTCCTCCACTTGGCCTATGAGCTCTCTGGGGATGGCGACTCATTTTCATTACACGTGCGAGCACAACGCCGAGTGTAATAGGGTCTTGGTTTCTGCCTGCTGTTCTGGCTATTGACACACAGCAACGAGGCCTGGAAGGCAGAGGGCTCGAGCGCTGGACGTAGCACCTTTCCACGGTTCTCAGCACCGTCCTTCTGCTCAGGGTTTGGTGAAGCTCAGCTGCTGCCCACTCTGTCGGGGTTACGGGTTAACACCAGAGATACAGATCACCCTGAGCTAGTTCTGTGCTGAGGCTTGGATCCAGGCAGGTTTATACCCCAGGGGCTGCATCACGCAAGTTTGGCTGATGAGCCCTGCGGGACCCTGGCTAGCCACAGCCTCCTCTGCAACGCCTTCCTGGCACCGGGCAGCAGCAGGGTACTAACAAGCCCAGCCGAAAACAGCTGACTTGTCCTCTTCTTCTGCTTTCTCCTTTTCTTTTTTTCCTCCAACATGCCTCCTGATTCTCGTGTTTCTAAGGGAACTTCTCAACTTGCACATGGACGTTCAGCTTGGGACCAGATTTATGCCTCTACAGCCCTTCCGTGACAAGGCACAGGCTGCATAACCCCCAAGGCGCCAGCTCGGATCCAGCATATTAACCAGCAAGGGTTTTTCTAAAGCCTGATACCAGGCTTTAGAAACAGGGGGAAGCCTGAGCAGGCTTGGAAGGGGGTTGCCTTCTATCAGAGAGAGCGATCCCAGCCAGCATTGATCTGAACAGAGCCAGGCTTAATTTAATCACTCATCTGCTCCCACTGAGCTCCCTGATCTCCAGGATACCCCAGCTCTCCGTTTCCCTGAATGATGGGGAGTTGACAGTATTTAATGAGATTAAACGTCAGCTTCATTACATAAGAGCCTTTAATTATAGGATATCGTTGAACATCATTTGATACCGAAGAAAAACACGCTCTCTTAAATTTCAGGCAGTGACAAGGGGCCCAGAAGAACTGGGTTCTAGTCCTGGCTTTGCCAGAGGCCTCTTCTGCCACGTCAGGTAAGAGGAGGATAGCCACCGAATTAAAGGTTGCGTAAAGCAGCATAGCTCAGGCACTTCCTAACTTCAGGGAGCTAGAGTTTGCAACCTAAACACTCTGCGTGTAATTACTAAATTGGGGCTGATTCAGAACCTTGACATATGAAGAGAAGAACAAGCCATAGGCTCTCCATCCTTTTCTACAGCTTTACATTTCAAGCATTTACTTGAAAAGGATCAAATCAAAAAGTTGGTGCTCGCTCAAAGCCCCAGAGAAGAGTATCCAATCCAAATCCAAATTGCTTTTATTTTTTTGTGGCTGAAGCAGTGTTTCCATCGCTGTGGGTATTTTGGCTTGATACTCCCAGCACTAGACCTGTGTGCACTGCAAAAGAAAAAGAGCCATAACAAGGGCAAAAAAGATGGCTAATACTCTCCTCCATTGCTCATTACTTCATTCTAAGACCCCCACAAAATCACCAGGGACATTCAATGACCTTCTGCTGCAGGGAAGGAGCCAACCACCCCCTCCATCAGCATCTGTGCCTACCGCAGGCGGCACACCAGCATCCCTCGCCCAGCAGCACGGAGCTGCCTTGCCGAGACTCCCAGCGCTTCGCAGACAACGTAAGGAAACAATTACACTCACTGGTGATGAGCGTGGTCTGTACTTTTCAACTTAGCTACTGTGGCCCAGTAACGAGCACTTTGATTAGCTACGTGGAAGGGAGTTTGCTACTTGCTTATTTAAAGAACATGCTAGATCACACAGTCTGTTTTTACACATCCCCACCCTTCAGGAGGACAGAATGAGTTTCTAAGAGGAGCTGAATTACTTGCCAGGCCCTCGCCTTCTACCAAAGGCTAAGCAATTAGTTAACCTAGGCGGCTTACACAAAAGTGAAATCCAGCCTAATAAAAGCTTACAGTCAACTATTTTCAACAACACCCAATAGCCGGCTAAAATAGGCTGGTACTGTACAGCTGTGTTTCTCTGCAGTTTAACTGTGGTACTCATTTTGTCCTGCCTAGCAAGCAGACGGCTCTTTTAATTGTGTCCAAAACATGTCTGTTCAGACTGAGAACTAAGCAGTCCTGCAAGCAGAGCCAAGTAGATGGCTTGGAAACCAATTATTGGATTCCTCCGCGTCTTAATAAATTTTACCAGTGAAATTTCTGATGCTTCCTCTTCCCTCCCCCCACCCCCTTCAGCAGCATCCGTGCTCCAGGCAGACTCTTGGCATATAAAGGGGGTTGAACTCAAGTAACAGCCTCGCAGCAGGACTACTGTCTCAGATGACCGATTTTCACCAAACTTGTAAGGAACGCAGACTTGCAACTTCTGTTGAACTCTCACAACGGGTTCAAAAATCATCGAGTCGGAAAGGCAGAGGTCACACGACCCCTAAGCCTGGTTTCCCAAGCCAACAGCCCCAGGCAAAAAGAGTTTATCGTCGATGTTCTGCCTTTTTAAAACAGGTTTTAATAATATGCCTCTTCTCATCACACAAATACCACACTGCAATTTCCCCTCCTTCCAACCCAAAACAGCGTTTAACCACACGTAAGACCCTTTCAGCGAGCGAAGATGCTAGGGCGATCTGATCTCCTGAAGACTTGGGATGCACTGCACGTACCCCGAGGTCCCACTGAAGACAGTACCGCCTGTTTCAAATTCCTCAGCTAGTCTGACCAATGCCATACCTTCTTACATACACTTTCATCGGTAGATTTTGACAAACTTCGGAGGGGATGGTATTTCCACCCTATTTTAAAGTTCAGAAAGCTAGAGGACCACGAGGGGAAACATGAGGCGAGCCTGGCTGAACACATCCCCCAGGTGCTGAAAGTTTTGAGCCCTGGCAGGCGACAGCGCGTTAGTGCCGCCTGCCCAGCCACCGTCCCCCCGCAAGGGCAAGGGCCCCGAGCGGCTTAGCAAGCTCCAGCGCAGCATCACCAGACTGCCAGGGGTCTGCTCCTAGGAACTCCCATTCCCCGTCCTACACCATAGCAGGAGCTGCTTTCAAGAACTCTCCTCTTCCTAATGCCAGTTCCTCCCTCACAGGGGAGGTTAAAATGAAATCTCCCTTCTTTAGAGGAACAGGTAGCCATGTTAAAAAGTGCTACAAAAGAATCCTTTTTAATTTTTTTGCTTGTGTGAGCCAAACAGAACATGGCATGGAAGGATTGCCCCCGTTCTTCCTGGCTTGAAGAACACTCTGCCAAGAGAGTCTCATCTTCAGACTACAGTCCTCCTGTAAGAGCTTGAAGAGCAAGATCAGTTAATTTCTCTGCTGAAGGGCAAATCTTGGACGTTTTGGTCTCAGCATTAGTTTTCTGTTGTCTAAAAACCCTTCCCCATCCCACGCTAAAGCTCTGGAAAGACACAGCCACTTCTTGGGCCTTCACAATAGAGCCCTTTTCCTATCACTACCCAACGGACGTGGTACAAAATCTGTGGAAGCCACGACAGCCGTGCAGCTAATTTACCAGAAACTGCAGTTATTCTCTCAGCATTTATGTGCAAGTTGACTCCATGCTGACAGGTCACACTGCAATGTCACAAAATGTAGCCTAAAATACGGTCATCTATGATTGTAACTGTCCATCACCCAGATGTGATTATTTCTTCCACCTAACTGTGCAGAGTAAATCAGAACGCAGCTCTAACACCAGAGAAACGTTCTGTCCTGGTATCAAAAGGCAGATCTGAGACACACTGCCTCCACTGCAAAACATTAAAATGAACAGCCTGGAACCTTGCACAAATAAAGCAATACCTCCACAGTCACTATTTTATTAGTCAACCTAAACCATCGCGTAGTTTTTTGTGAAGTGTCCATATTTAAAATACTGTGCCCTTTAATGAACAGAGCAAGCCTTACCTTTCTACCCTGCGCTCAGTCGATTCAGCCATGTTTGCAGGTAAGACTGGCTCAAGGGCTGATTTCACACTGAAGACGTACAAAAAAAACAGAACTTGAAAAATAAAATTGCCATTAGTATTTAATCACCTATAAAAAAATAAGCTAGCACTTTCAGTTTACATCTCATTGCACAAGATCAAATCTGGCCTTCAGTCTAAGCACAGGACACAGAGACCCCGACCTACAGAGAGAGCAGAATTATAGTCAGACCAACAGAAAAAAGGAACATGGACCAGCCGTTAAGCTTTCAATTCACACTGCACATGGCTTTTCCGTCTTATCAAAAGTGAAACCCATCACAGAACTCTACACTCGGGGCCTACAATCTTCACAAATATCAAATTACATTTTCAAAAACCTTTAGAAATATGGAAACAACTGAACTCCTGGAGAATTCCTCACTTCTCCACATAAACCAAAAAGCAGCAGAAGCACTTGTGAAATTCAACAGCCCACATCAGCTTTATTAGAACGTTACATTTACAAGAATTAACGGTAACGGTGCAGCTGCAGGGTATTGCGTCTTCTCCAGGCAGCGCGACGTGAGCCACCAATGGTGTGGTGGAATTTGTGGCCCTTGCCAAGACCACGACTCTTCCGCCCGGCCGATGTCAGCCCACGCATCTCTCTGTGCTTGTGAACGGGCTTGGTGATCCATTGGGTATCAGGGTTGCGCCTGATGGTCTTATGGAAGGGATCAATCAGGATCACTTCGAAAAACTTGTAAGTGGAATCTTCACCCACCCAATACGAGTTCAAGACTCTCAGAGCCCCACAGTGACGGCCAGCACGTTCCTGGAGGAAAAAAAATAAATACAAAAGGCTGTAAAACCGTGGATGCAGGGCACTCTTCATGCAGAATGATGTGAATAACTCAAACCTAAAAAACTGCTAGAAACTTCAGTTTGCCCTGAGACCCTCTCTTTCTAAAATAACTGTTCCCCTTCCAGCTGCAAAGATGCAGGAAAAAGTAATAGCTGAAAGGAATGCTGTATTAAAAAAAAAAAAAAAAAAAAGGCTGCTTGGATTCCTACATGAAACAGGTTTTAATGAAAGTAAGGAGGAAGGTGGTTGGTCGACAAAAGAAAGAACTACTTTGTACACAGAAGCACCCAGTATGTAAATGCACAGAGTTAAAAACAACTTTAACATGAAGATGAAAGAGCACAGGCGGTACCTTGGGCCACAGAACAATCTTTTGTGGGAAGTTATGAAAGACCAATCAATTTGCACATCCAAAGCTACAAGAGAGAAAGACATTTCTGCAGAGAATAAGCCCGTACAGAAAGGAGAAAAGAAACAGCTGATGTAACAAGTCTTTGTTCCACTGCTGGTATGTTAGTGCTTGCTATCCTCGCTTGTGGTTGGAAAGAAGCAGTCTTAGTTTAGAAAACAAAACAAAGCAGAAAATATCAATTATGCAACTCCATCTGCCTCTCCTGTCAAGAATGCTCCTTATCTAAAATACTAAAAGTGTGTTTAATCCTAGGACTTTATCATCACTGTAGAAAAGCATAAACCAAGGGAGCCCACCCATCTTCCATCCCAACGCAATCCCAACCTATTACTCCAGTCTTCCATTAAACAGCACTTCACTGTTTTCTGCATACGTAACAAAATTCGTTCAAGTCCTTGTTTTATTTTAGCATGCGAGAGCAACACATGTATTAAATGTTAAAACACCAACCAGGTGTTTTCTTCCCGGAAAGAGAGTGTCAGATTCAGAACATTTCCAACTGAAACTGAGGGGCAATAACCTCTTCCATGTGCTGTCACCACAAGTGAGCATGTGGTCAGCCACCAGGTACCTGGTAATAGCATATATAAAGAGCATGCCATGAGCACTGAAAACACAGAATTGCATTTTTAATTTAAACTCATCATCTGTATTTCTTCTAAATTAGTAAATCCCATTTACGCCCTGTCCCTGTTCCCCCCCACCCCCAAAATCCACCATATTCAACTTGCTGAAGTCACTTATTAAGTCCTGGGATCAGACCTCTTCTGCTTCAAGATGGAAGGCAATGAGCCATCTCCATTCTTTCACAATGTCTCTTTTTTTGAGAGTGCAGACTAATATTAATTTTAAGCCACTGAAAAGGTTTTTTTCTAAAGGCAGGAACTACATCTCTTCATTACTACTGTGACATCATGAAACTAAAAATCTCATCAAATCAGTTTCCATTTTGAATATTTCAGTGGGTAACATCTGACCTAAAACCAAGTTAACCACCAATCTCTGTGGCTGCGAGGTACCAGGTATTTTATAAAGAACCAGAAGGTCTCTGGCATGCTGCTTTCGGATCCTACAATACAGCTAAGTACACTGCGCGGCACTCCTACTACACAAACAGCTGCTACAGACTTTAGGAAGGGGAACGCATCTGCACTTTGTGAAAGGATCATGACCTCCAGCTGGTAATACATACAACATGTCACAGAACACACAGGTGGGATTTAGTGATGAGTGAAGTCAGACACCTTAGCATATTTCAATTTTTATTTCTCATGCCTACCCCTTTATTTTACTGGGGTTTATACTAGCTGTATGTCTGTTTTTCATTACAAATATTATGGCATACTTTAGAAATAAGTATGCACTAGGAACATCAATAAACCACCTAAGCAGTACTTCCCCCATTTGTAAAGTCTGAATAGTTTTTTCATGTCTCAACACAGGTTTTCAAGAAAATCTGGTGCTTTCCTGCCATTGGTATTCAAGATCTTTTATTCAACACATTAACAAAACAGCTGTTTGGGTTGGTTTTGTCCCCGAGTATTCCCAACTTTTACAGACTAAGTAAAACCTTCCTACCGCCAAGTTTCTGAGCAACAACCAAAATAGTCACCTCTGCTACAGACTGAAGACTCCGGGCAAACTTCAGCTGGTTAACACCATGATGCACAGGTTTACCATAGGTTGCACCTTTTGGGACTGGGCGTTTACGACCACCACGGCGAACACGGACACGGTAGATAACGTAACCTAAAAAGAAATGGTGACTTAGGAACTAGAAGAATTCTGTAGTGTAGCAAGTGCAAATCACAGCAAGGCAATTTTGATGCCCACACTGCATTTCCCACCCCAAAAGCTTCACATGAAAATTAGGTCGCTATACCAATCTTCACCAAAACCTACAACTGGAGGCAACCAGCACAAGATGGTTTTGTTACTTCCATTACTACTGAGGGAAGCGATATCCTATCACGACTTTTTTTTACTTCCAAACCAGAGGTTATGCCACCTTTCCACTGTGCAGTTCCAAACACACTAAGAACAGCTACAGCTATGTTGTAACACAAAAAACTCTCCCACCCTGAAACACTTAACAGAACTGCCGCCCCAAAACTAGAACCCCATATTCTGATAGTAGCATTTGTAAAGCACTGAAGCCCTGCTGAAATCCGATCTCTGAAAAACGAGGAAACTAGACAAACTTCACCAGCAGTGACAGAATTTGCATTTTCATAGTGAACAAACACATTGTTTCAAGGACTTGCTCAAGTTGCAGACCCAGCTGCTTTCCCCAAGTTTCTTTCACTGACCAGTAACTGCTTTCTAATGACAGCACAAATGACGTCATCTCGCTTACTCAGGTGCATACAGCTATAATACAGTCAAAATAACACATGATAAAATCTGGGCAGAAAAGGGACACCCCCCAAACCTAGGACACCAAAAGCACTGGTCAACTCTGCAGCAGTAACACAGCACAGGAGCAAGAATTAAAGCCGAAGCCCACTTGATCTCCACCTGCCAAAATGGCCACAGAAGGCGTGAATTCAAAATTGCAGAGTACAGTTTTGGGCTGTGGGCACTGCTCCCAATTCAACACATATGTAATATTAAGTTCATTTCACACAGGACACTTGAGGTTTTTGGGGAATATGTAGGTTTTGTTATTCTGCTATCACTTAAGGAAGGTGACATAAAACTTGGTCACTCCATCACGAAGCACATGGACTTCACCGCTACGCCTCATTACCTTGCTTGGCCTTGTATCCCAGCCTGCGAGCTTTGTCTGGTCTGGTGGGCCGGGGAGCTCGGTGCAAGGCCGACAGCTGGCGATACTGCCAACAGCGGACACGGAGGAGGAATCGCATCACATCCGACTGCTTTTTCCTCCATAGCTCCTGGATGTACTTGTAGGCACCCATGTTTGTCTACCTGCTGAATCGAGAGGTCAATGAGAAAAAAAGTGCACCAAATATGACCCCAGATTTGAACAGCTTCCAACAGAGACACTGCATGAACACCATCGACACGCAGGATGCTCTCAAGCTTCTTTACACCACTGGCACAGCTGGTAACATGGCTTACATGTGGCTGCCTCCAACAGGACACACGGCAGTCACCATTCCCAGCAATTTTTTTCCTTTTTCTATGTTGTTAAGTGTTGAGCTCCTCAGCTGAGAATTTTTCAGATGTGTATGTCAGATACTACCAAAATCGATGGTTAACAACTGAACCAAGTTGTAAATATTAACCTATAAAGACATATGTAACTGGTGTGATCTTTATTTTTAATGTGGTTTCAGTACCTCTAAAACCCTTTGAGGTCTCACACACCTGCAGCCATTAGCAGACGTAAGTGAGCTCCATCAAGCCACCACCCAAGTCACCATCAGAAGAACGGAGCTCATTTTATTTGCACGAAAAAAACCCGGTTCACGCGTGATTTCCGATAACCCCGCCATGGCACGGCTCCCGCCATCCCAAGCTACCCCTTCTTTACGATTGCATTATGGCATAAAACACCGCAAACGAAGCGCAAACCCAAACCACGACGTGGGGCCTATAACCAACCTGTACCCGCTACGTGGCGGCGTGCGGCCTTCCGCTCGCACCAGGCATCCCTGGCCCCGACCGAGAGGCCCCGTCCCCTCCCCGGGCAGCCAGGCT
>NW_009259683.1:702892-707908 GCF_000687185.1 Egretta garzetta
TGGACGCCCCCGCTGCGGCTGCGGGGTCACCTCTCTGTTCTTCAGTGCAGGCTTTGCAGGGCACCCTTGGCCTGTGAAGCGTTACCCGGTTAAACTGGAACCGAAACAGGACAAGGCCAGCCCCTCCTGGTCCTAAAAAGGCACTGTGCAGCCCTCCCTGTGGCAGACTGCCCTAAACACTGACCTGAGAGTTCGGGCCTGCCTGCCCCGCCGTGCCTCGCT
The DNA here is from genome assembly GCF_000687185.1 of Egretta garzetta. Classification (NCBI taxonomy): domain Eukaryota; kingdom Metazoa; phylum Chordata; class Aves; order Pelecaniformes; family Ardeidae; genus Egretta; species Egretta garzetta. The sequence continues at coordinate 703,115 of NW_009259683.1, forward strand.
TGCAGGGGGAACTGTCTCTGGCTTCTGGAGGCCTCCTGCCCGTCCAAGCTGATTTAAAACATAAAAACCTTGCTTTTGCATTTGCTTTCCTGCGCTTCTGCCTTTAACGCTCCTATTTTCTAGCTCCTAGCCTGTAAAAGCTGTGTGTGCAATAACAGCCGCCGTTTGGTCACGTTTCCAGAAGCCATCCTGGTACCACCTGATACCATCAGGCCAGCAGCAAAAACATGAAGCCTGATAAACGCCAGTCTTGCGGTGTACACACACGCCGACAAGCACAGCTCCTGCCCCAGAGGGTTCAGAGCCTTCAGCGCTTGCAAACAGTCTCCCCGAGCCCGACGGGATGTGTGTCAGGGCTGCGGGCAAGCATCGGCACCCACGGCAGCAGCCTAAAACCTTAAAAAATAGTGTGGGAGGAAACTCTAGTCCTAAAAATACCAGTCGCTGGTGAGCGCCTGGGAGGGAGCTGTGCCTCCGAGTCACCGGCTGCTTCGCGCTTTGCCTCTCGCTTTTCGGGGGCTTTGCTTCTGCCTGGTGCTGAGCTCTGCCAGCGCACCAGGCTAACAGACTCCTGCGTCTGCACAGGGCTCGCCGGCTGATCTGCCCCTCTCGGGAAAGATGGGGAAGGGCTACAAGGTGGTGGTTTGTGGAATGGCCTCGGTGGGGAAGACTGCGATTTTGGAGCAGCTTCTGTACGGAAAGCATACTGTTGGTGAGATGTTTTTACTTTTGGGGGGGGATTGTTTCCTTTTCCAGAATCTTGTTCTGTGTGGGCCCCCAAAAAGCAGTGACCGAGGACTGCGACCTGCACTGAGGTGAAGGAGGAAATTAATGTGGTTTTGTTGCATCCCTGGGCAGTTCTTGAAATTCCTAGTCCCTTGCTTACCGATTTTTAAAAGAGGCTCGGAGAAGAACCCTTTCCATGATGTTCCCAGTTATAAAATACATGAATGTTTAAAAAGAAGCAAACACAGAAAGCGGGCGATGTGCTTGCTGCCTATTTACATAATATCTCGTTCCCTGAAAGATGCTGTAGGTGCCTGCAAAATAAATAGATACCACATGATGAGTGGAGAGACTGTTTAGACTTTTGTCCCATCTTCTTAAAGCTTTATTTTGCTTGGTTTTGGCTAATATTTAATCAAAGCGCTGAAAAGAAAACCAGCTCTGCTTTAGGTCCCACATTCTGTGCTGAACTTCAAGGGCTGAGCTTCTCGGCTCTCAAGGAAATCCTCCCGCGGAAAACAGACTTGAGATAGGAGCATGGGATATCTGAGACTTGCTGTGCACAAAAGAAAGTGAAGGGAGGCAAAGCCGGCTTGTTCCCCTCTGTTTCCACATGACTTGGCACTGAGAGGAAGGGCAATTCATCAGGAGAGCAGGCTGATGAATTATTCCTGCCTCACCCAGAAACAAGGGGTGGCACCAGGGGTGAATCTCAGGGCTTTGACAGAAGACGTCTAGTCCATTCGTAGTTTTTCCTTGGGCTGGTAAATTAAATGTTGGGGTGAGTCACTGGATAAACGCTAGGATTTCTGGAACGGTGCTTTGCAGGCACTGTGCCTTTAAAATGTGTGGATGGGAGGAATTTGCTGGCAAAGCGTGATACAGGACTGCGTGCTAATACCCTTGTTTAAAAGGAGGATTTCCTCTAATGTCACAGCAACATCTGTTTCCAGCATCCTACCGAGCCCTGTGCACGTAGCCCCGTGTAGCTTTCAGCGTGAAGGTTGCAAAACCTGCAGGCTGAAGGTTTTTCCCTCTGCTACCAACCTGCCTCTCCTCTGCGCTCGGTGAGTGCCAGAGACGGCCGAGCAGCGTGAGCAAGGCCACGTTGCTTAAATCGTATTGCCGTGCATTACTTCCTGCCCCGAGCTCCTATTAAGACACCCAGGCAGGAAGGATATTCGGGTGTTGCTGATCGGAGGAGCTATTTATGGAGCCAGCCATGTACATGATTATACAACGTCATGGATACTGGCTGACATAACCGGAGGGAGGCCTCGTGCCCGGGGTTTAGCTGCGGGTGTCCCTCTCCCACTCCTGAATGCTCCACTCCAGCTCGGCCATTGTGCAATGCAGACTTCCCCCCCTCCCTTAAAAACATCAGTTTCCCTTTCCCACAGTTCTACTCTTCTTTTTCAGAGTTAACAGTAAGGGAGGGAGCAGCTGATAGCGGAGGGGGGTGCAAGGGGAGAAGGAAGAAGGTAGCCTCCTGTTTTTTATGATCTCGGTCAAATCTTATTCCCAAGACATTTGGAGAAAGAGGGCAAGTAGCAGAGTCAAGATCAGAGTGTGGAGAGGGCTCGTACAAAGCCATTGCAGCCCAAGGGGCAAGCAGCCATGGCCCAGCACTTTTGATATCACCTGCATGTAACATCAGGCGCATTTTAGGGGATGGACTGATATGTCGGTGTTTCTGGCAGTCCCACTGAGTGGCCACCGTCCCCCCTGCATCTTCCTCAGCCCACGGGCAGTTCTGGCAGAGGGTGCCTGAAGTATGGGCTGGTGAAAATGGTTCCCAGAAAATCTTTAGCTACTTCTCCAATCTGTATTGATTTAACCCTCTGACTGTGGAGGCAGGACACCGCTGTGAGGTCTCACTGGGCAAGGACAGAGTTTGGGGAATGGCGAATCTGGTTGCTCCTTAGCTGAGCTGCTTTAAACTGCACAGACCCATTGCAAGGGTGGCCCCTCCACGCTTAAAACATGATTACTGAATCTCCATCCTTATTTCCTAAAGCTTGTGAGCTCCAGAAAGCTGACATGTACATCTTGGCTGCTGGCCTTTTTGGCAGGAGGCGAAAAGGACTAGTGTGTTTGCTGAAAGCCCGTCTGTTCAAAGCCAACCAGCAAGGCAGCTCACCGGGTACGGCAACACGGACACAAGCTGGTTCAAAACCTGTGCTTCCTGACTGACGTCAGGAGCAGCTCTGCGGCCGGTACGAGGGCCGGGGAGAGGGGCCGGGGTGCCGTGGGGAGGGCTGCTGAGCCAAGGCACAGAGTCTCGCTGTTCCTGACGGCATCCGCATCCTCCTCCCTGTGACAAGAGGCGTGCTCGAACTTGGTTGCAGGCTCAGAGCACAAGATCTGGTGCCATCCTCCAAGGTGTTCCAGTCACCGACATGAAAGTCTCCTCCTGGCTGTAAACCAGCCATGAGTCTATGTCAGTGCTAACGTGCCTCCTGTTGAATTTCCTGTGAAAAGGAGTGGTGGCACAGCTGCTATCAGGGAAGTGATTAGTGTCCTTGGAGGATTCACGCTGCTATATAAAGCCCTTGGCTTTGAGCCCATGCTCCTGGCTGTGTGCTTGGTGATGGTGCTGTAAACCCAGTTGTGCTGTGGTTTTCTTCCTAGAAAAATGTGTACCCTCAGCTCTCCCTGGCTTGTTATGGATGAAGTCCCTAAGTGGTGCAGTTGCTTACATGTTCAGCAGCTAGCGCTCTTGCAAAGGCACTAAGATTGCTTGAGGTCAGAGGAAAAAGTACAAGGGAGGGAGGAATATCCCTGAAGAAGCAATATTTGCATCCCTGGGGCATGTGAGCGACAATGTGCGATACTGGGCTTTGTGCTAGGCTTTAAAATTGTAAGAGGGGCTGTTTGGCTTGGGGCCTAGGATCAGAAAAGGAGAGGGCAAAGAGATGAGCGATGCTGTCAGAGCAGTGTAAAGTAACGTACATTTTGCATGGCAGCCTCTCTGGCTAAACTGAGACAAGGAAACCAATAAAAGCTGAAAGGCGATGTTTGAAATAGGTACAGATTTAGCTTTGAGTCGTGCAGGGACTATATTGCCATAGGTCAGGCCAAACAGTTGTTAAAGCTTGCATGTATGTGTATGGTTGCCTGGTACCTGGGGCGATCTCTCATTTTGGTGCTTTAGTGTTTTGTCTGTCCAAATCCTCCACCTTCTGTTGCACTCCTGAAGAAAGAGGGGCCGGTCTTTTCTCCTTGGTCATGAAATGGGTCCTTGACTGGCAGAAGCAGTTTGCCGCACTAAATTCCTGTGGTACCTGGCACTGCTTGGCCTGAGCTCTCTTGAGAGAGCTCACGGGAGAGGTGCTGGCTTAACTTTGGCACGGGACGTGTCTGTAAGGAGGATAGGTCTTTTTCCTTAAACAGTGCGCCTGTTCAGCAATGGCACAGAAAGGAGTCTTCCTTCTGCCTTTAAAATATCTCTGGCCCCTCAACCTGTGGTAAAGCTAATCAGCTAAGCAGGAGGAGATGAGAACTTTTCCTGTGGAAAATAAGATTTTCCTTATCTCTGCCTCCTGGCTGCGTAAATAGCTGGTATGGTCAGGTTACTCATAAGCAGCTACTTCAAATCGTCTTGCTAGATGGGAATGAAAACACCACATATTACTGTGGTAGAACCCATCATGAGAAAGACTTTGCCTTGCCTGTTCTCAGCTGGAGGGATTTGGGGTTTTAGCTTTCACAGCTCCAAAGATATGGACGCTGATTTACCAAATCATGCGTTCTTACCTCTTTGTGTCTTAAATCAAAACTACCTCCTGGCAGAGCTGCAGTCAGATTTGTATTTTAGAAACGGATGAAAATGGAGCTGAACGTATGCAACCGAGGGTCACAACTGTGGCTACTGGTTGGTGGGACCAGTACTTAACTAGCAGCCAGATCTAAATAGACCAGCTCCTGTTGAGTCCTGTCCAGCTCTTCTCTGAGTCGGGGATCCTCCGATACGCTGTCATTTGAGATCTAAGTAAGCAAAGCCTGTTATCCTGGAGTTGTAGAAATGCAAGGAATAGCAGGCTTTAGGAGCCATTTGCTAAATTCCTG
>NW_009259683.1:708313-720764 GCF_000687185.1 Egretta garzetta
AAGAGGGAGGGAGAGATTACATAGGAGATCTTCAAAAGTACTCAAGACGACACAGGATTTGCACTGCATTTATGTTAGAGAGTCATTTGGGAACCTCTGAAATTCCACCCATCAAATTTTGCTTTATTTTGGTATTTGCAACGTCTCTGCCTTGTCTAGCCTGAGTGCACAGTGTTCAGTAGTATATTGAACCTTTTCTTTTCCTCACTGGGAAACCACTAGGGGTTGAAACACCACCCAATTTATGACCGAGGCTTCCCCTGGCTGTTCCTCTGTGGCAGCAGTCAGTAACATAGATGAAGACCTTTCTGCCTCTCCCAAGTCTTGCACCAGCTAAGCAGGCACTAGAGAACAGGATCAGTCTCCTGTCTTTTCCTCCCTTTCCTCTCTAACTTTTTTCGTCTTTAGTTTCCAAAGAAACCACGAGATTGTTCACCGTCTTGTTAGTTCCCCTTTCCCCCTATACCTTCTGAACCTGAAAGCCGGTTCCATCTGCCTGTTCATCTGTGTCACAGCGGTAGATATCTCAAAATATGTTTCTGTAAATTTAGAAAAACTGGTAACGGGGGGGAAGAGAGAGAGAAGGCCCACTATAACGCTCTCCTCCAAGGAAAACCTGCTCGAGCTGGTGGCAGCCTGCAGGGAAGTAACTCCCCAGCACAAGCTGCCCTTGCTCACCCAGGTGGACAAGGTGGGAGGATGCCAGTGAAGGACAGGAGACCCGGGGTCCTCGTGACGGGGAGGATGGGATGGTGCCAGACACCTTCTTAGGGCACTGGGCTTTCTTGACTAGTTCTGCTGCTCGTACGACGACTTGCCCAGCACACAGTCTGAATGGAGACTGGGAAAGCGGGTGAATGGGATGGTACTAACAAGAAGTGCAAATATCGTCACCAGCAAGACACGGCTAGCGTGCGGTCTGGGCTTTGGAAGCAGGGCCTAGAATAAGGTAACACAAGTATGTCTAAAAATTATCTGTGTTTTCTTAGGAATCTACTTGCATGTACTCCTTCCCCCGATGTACGTAGGTGAAATTTCACCTCTGGAATCTGATGCTGATGTATAAATACCAGTTCTGCTGACTTAACTCCCAGATCTTAATTTTTCCTCTTGGCTTTCAAGAGGGATGTTAAAAGACATAATTTTCACTGCTACTTTTAACGCTATTAGGAAGAGACTGTCACAGGAGAATGTGGATATATTAAAGACTGTTGAATTACAGGGCAGCATTTAGATGGTAAAAACCTCTACAACATTATTCATTGCTTTCTAAAAAGAAAACTTAGGTACTTGTGGTTCAGCCTTTCTTGCCAAAGTCGTATTTACTGATGCTAGATATTTCCTTGACCTGTCTGTACAACGCAATGAAGCAGAGCAAGAAAAAAAAATGCAGTGCCATACCAGAAAGGGCTCTATTCAGTCTTTAAAAATGCCCTTGTAACACATTCTCCAACCACACGGAATGCCTTCACGCTTCCTCTTTTTATTAACCTTTGTTTTGTCCTTCTGCTCTTAGTTTTGCTGTTGCACATTAGCATGGCTATATTTGGAGGCAAGATAAATTAATTCGTTGCAAACCTAATAAGAGTTTGATCTACGAAGACTGCACAGAGAGGGGCAAAAAGAACAGCTTGTGCCACTTTCTTGCACAGGAATGCTGCATGCATCATGGGAAACCATCAGCGTGGGTGGAATGCTTTAGCTTGTTTGTCAATGTGAAATATTTTGAATGGTGTCATTGAATATAGCAAAATCCTTATTTTCACAGGGCAGATAATCCCTTGTGTTTTCTTAAACAATGCACTAATATGGTCCCTTTTTGGCAGACAAAGAGAATAATGCGGGGCTCATTACTGTAGCCCTGCGACGGCAAACAATTCATGTATACAGGAGTGCAGTGGAGGCAAAAACGTGGATAGCAGAGGGTTTATATAAATACTTAAAACCGACTCTGAAAGTGGCACAGCTGCACTATACATAGTTTGTTGGGACCTGTAACCTTATGCATCTGCATCCAGGGGACCATGAAGCTAAGGCGATCTATGTGTTTTCAGGTTTGGCTTAGGAAAAAAATTTTAATTAGTTCAAAGTAAGCTGCCTTGAATTACCTCCTATTTACCATGGGGAGAGAGGAAGGAGAGCCAGTATGCAGACAGTTACCATGGAGCAGGTGATATATATATATATATATACACATATATATATATATGTATGAAAGCTTGTTACCTTGTGCATGCTCTTACCTTGCAGTAAATGAGCGTGCTACTATTAGCAAATCTGAGTCATTTTAGATCCCTTAAGGGATGGAAAAAGCTCATTGTGTATTTGAGTAAATATAGCATGCAACTTTGCTTGCACGCAAACATCCCCTTCCCTTTCTGGCTTGATTTCACTTGCTGGTTGGTTGTACCACCAATGCGCGTTCATTTCCAGAATTATTCCTTTGGCTCCTGCTTCTGCCGTGTGATCCAGCTCAGCATGAAGCAAAGAAGTAGGCTCAAGATGTTAGTACTTGACTATCTGGTGTTCCTTGGCTGTTCTTCCAAAAGGGTATGTTTGGGCAGGCCCGTTTGCAGCACGTTTGGCACAGAACTGGTACACGGGGTGGTTGGAGTTTGGGAAACCCGGGGGAAGAGCCATATACCTTGTCCTATCTTGAATGTGGATGTTATTATAGATTAATTTTACAGGCATAATCATGTGCTCATATATTAGGTAGTTGTATTTACACAGCGTCACTATTGTAAATAGCTGGTGCGGTGACCTATGCATATAGCCCTTCACGGGGATGACAGGCAAGGTTGAGTCCAGGTCAAGTCACTCTGGAAAACAAGCACTGAAAGCCATTCTGGGGTAAAGTTCTGCTGTACTGCCAATAATTCTTACAGTGGTGCTGTGCTGACACCAGTTGAACTTGCCCGCTTGTTTCAAAACAGGCTTAGAGGAGGGTGCTACAATGGAAGATGTGTATTTGGCGTCGGTGGAGACAGACCGAGGCGTGAAGGAACAGTTGCGGCTTTATGACACCAGGGGTCTGCAGGAGGGCGTAGAATTGCCAAAACACTATTTCTCTGTGGCCGATGCCTTCGTTCTCGTGTACTCTGTGACCAGCCTTGAAGCTTTCCAAAGAGTTGAACTGCTCAAAAAGGAGATCGACGTCTTTAGAGACAAAAAGGAGGTAAATGCATGGTGCTTATCGGTATATCAGTGATAGGAAGTTAAGGTTGGAAAGCACAGATTTTGGTTCTGTAAAGCTCTCGTACAAAGCGAAACGAATGTACCCACAGCCTTGGCCAATCCAGCAAAAAGCAGCTCTCTCATGCTGGGGAAGCCTAATTCACATGCCATGCAGGCCATGCAAAAGAACGCAGGGTTGGTTTTTTTTCCCTCCTTACTTCCTCCACTACAGCTAAAATTCAGTTAGCTGAATGCACCAGCCAGGGCACTTAGGACTAATAAAACATATGGTCTACAGCAGTGCAGTTCGTATGTTTTTTTAGATATTGTATACGGGAAGTCAAGTGCATAGAAAAATATAACGAAGGGCATTATCTTTGTTTGTTTTGTATTCATGTACTTGATGGCTTACAAACTAGTGTAATTGACAATGGGTCTCCCAGACATTAGTCAATTGGCAAAGCGGCTTTAGTGTATTTTAACAACCATATTGAATCAATTCAATTGTGTGAAATGACTGCTCTATTTTCCCTTAGAAAGCAGCTAGTGTTTTCAGCTGACAGTGTTCCAGCTTAGCTAAACAATTATAACTTGCATGTGGCATTAGCATTATGGCTTTTCTTACAGTATCTTTATATTCCCAAGTAGTTTCTCCTGTTAAATGTCTTTAGCCTACAGCTTTCCAAATGTCTGGTTTATGCTGTTGTAAAAAAAAAAAAAAAAAAGGTGTGTGAAAAATTAATTGGATAATGGTAGGGAGAACTTCCCAAAAATGTAACTTGTTTAGTCCTGACAGCACACAGGGTGGTGGAGGAAGGCAGGCTTCAAGTTTGACAGCAGCCGAACGTGCAGTCAGAGGAGAGGTATGTTAGCTACTAGGGCTGGTGTGAGCTCCAGACCATCACGTATATCAGGGATACGGGAGTCAATCGTAACTCCCCTGCAGGGCAAGGAAAGGTGGATGAGCAGGAAATTTTTCCCAGGTGCTGTGTTTCATGAGGGCTCCGATTTGTTACTTTACAGCATGTTGTAATGCAGAGGGGGAGTCGCAGCCCCAAGAGGACCCGTGTCCCTCTCTCTGTGTCTGAGCTCTACCAGAGCCCTTCTCTCTCATTGCATGCAGGTATTTTAGAAAAAAGCCCATTTGCTTGTCTTCTGGGAGAGTTTAAAGTTGTGATCTTGACTGAGGATAACAGTCAGAAGAGCAGTGCCCACAATAAGCTGGTTAAATCAGTTTTATTCCTGTGATTTCTAGTCCATATAAAATGTGCTTTGAAGCAGGTAGAAGATGAGATCAGGAGTCCTACCTCAAGACAAGCATCAGAAGGCTTGCAGTTTGCATTCTGCTAGAGTGCATCCTTAACTGAATTAGGGATGCATCTCCCCGACATGGTGCTTCTGAGCTGGCAGAACTTCACCTTGTTGAGTGGCATAGCCCCCTGTTGTGGGGCAGCTGACAGAAAGCACTGATGGCTCGTTCCTTGCCTCTGCTGGCTTGCCAGCACACACCCTAAAGCCTGGCCAAATTTTATACTGAGTAGAGGTTGTGTTCTCTCACACTGACAGAGCTCAACCATATGTAAAATTCAGTTGGAGCATGCGGTAGATTCATATGAAGATAATAGCTTCTTTCAAAGCCTTCACAGAGGGAAAAACATTTTTTTCCAAACACCGTGGATGGGCTGCTATTGAAAAGAAAGGAAGCCTCAGACCTCACAGGAACAGGACAAACATCTCTAGCTGGAAAGAAACAGAAGACACGCCAGAGTTAGCCTGACGAACTGGAAAGAGCAAGCAGGTGTGGCCACAGCAAAAAACCCCAAATCAGCAGCAAGAGAGGACTTTATCACTTGATCTGTGTCAAACCACTAGTGTAGAGATGAGACCAGAGTTTGACTAAGGACCTTGAACTATAAATATAGGCGTGGTTTCCCCTAAGAGCTGATGCTGGTAAAACATTTTTAGAAAATGGTTAACTTAAAATAGGCAGGAGCAGTAGCTTTAAGTGGCCAGCGCTACATTCAGCACTTCCTAGAACTGAAGTACCAGGCAGGCCACCGAGCTCAGCTGCACCGTACTGTCTCGGTCATCCAGAAGTCACTTGGTTGATCCTTACAACTGAAGGTCTGACTTGATAAAGCTGTGCTGCTCTGGTTAGCTAACCGGCTGCGCTTGAAACTGCTTCCAAGAGGATGGTGTGGGTGCTTACCTGGCCCTTTTGGCGACAGAAGACTGTCGGCTTAAGTCCTTCTAGTGGCTTTACCGTCCGGGGGGGGGAGTGGGGGACCAGCTGGGCTGGGAGCGGGGCTTCACCGCTCTGCTGGCACAGGCGGCCTTCTGGCAGCGCTGGCTTTAGCTGTATTCCGGGCTGGGGCTTGGGAAGAAACAAAACACAGCTGGGCAAAATCCACAGCTGTGAGGTCCAGGCTTTCTCTGCTGCCATGCATTTGTTCCTCTCTCAAGCGTCCACTGCTCTGACCGACTCAGATGTCATGCTCTTATCATTTGTCAGGGGTAGCTCAATTGCCAAGTAAATGGAGAATAGTGCTGTTTAACTTTGGCTCTCTTGGGTATTGTTTCCCTTTAAGCAATTGGGGCGGGGGGGGGGGAAGGGGGATGAAGGGGAAGTCCTGCATATCCTATGATTAAAACCAGCTCCCAGCCCACAAGTAGATGAAACTAATTGAAATCCCAGACCCTGACCTTCCAAACTACACGCATCTTACCTTGTGCCAGCGCTAAGTTAAAGAACAGGTTTGAACTGCATTGCTACTTGCCTGCTGTTTGAAAGCACTGTGCGTGGTGGATGCTTTTCGTACAAAGCTCACCCTTTTGTTTTGTCTGTAGGTAACAGTTATTGTCTTGGGAAACAAAACCGACCTCCTGGACCAAAGGCAAGTGGAAACAGAAGCAGCACAGCAATGGGCAAGAGCCGAGAAAGTGAGACTGTGGGAAGTGACTGTGACAGATCGGAAAACACTGCTTGAGCCCTTCACCTTCTTAGCTAGCAAACTCTCCCAGTCCCAGAACAAATCAACATTTCCCTTGCCAGGAAGGAAGAGCAAAGGGAATAACTGTGATAACTAAGCTACCTTAGCATTGTCTGCTGCTGCCAGGTCACAGCCTAGGTCCTTTCTGTGCCATTTGCTTCTCACAGTTTCACTTAAAGCAATAATCTCATTCAGCAATAAAATCAGCAAGCATATGGCTAAGAGGTATCCTTTCTTCTCACAGACTTGGCTTGAAAAAGTCACTGGGGGTAAAAACCTTAAAAAGCACTTCATAGGAGGAGTTATCTTGCAAACAAAGGTTACAGAGGAGACAGGGGCAGGTGGACACCTCTATAGCAGGGGCTTTGACTATGCCATGGTGAGGGACAAAACAAGCTTATCATTAAGCAGCAATCCCCCTGCAGATCTATAGCCTCCAGTCACAAATAGTACTAGCTGCAATAAGCATTCAGTTTGGAGAGATGGTATGTTTGAAATGGCAACAGTCCTTTTACCTTGACCTTAAACAAAGCCACAGGGCTTTTTGATGCTGCAGGAGGCTGAGGTCAGCTTGTTGTTGCCAGAGAAGGGTTTGGGGCAAGAGGAAAAACTACCAGCAGATTTGGCTGCTGAAGTTCTACTGGTGTCTGGAAGAAGGAAAAAAAAAAAAAAAACAAACCAGAAAAAAAGAAAAAGAAACAAATCTTGTGGGAGATACTAGAACAGATCTACCCCGACATGAAGCTTGTCAGAAAAGTCTGGCAAGCAGTGCTTTCAGCTCAGGAATTTATTTGTACAAACCAGAAAAGCTCTCCGAGCACTCATTAATTTAACTCCAACCTGAAGGACAACATAGCTGTTCGTGGTTTTGTTCTAGCATGTCCAGTACAAATCAGTCACATTTACATAGGTGATAATTTTACTGAGAAATTATACAGAGCAATTTTGTATGCAGGAGGTACTGCCCGGGCTCTGCTTAGTGCATTGCATAATACTCCTACCCAGCCGTTCAGCCAAGCTGCAGTAATCCACCCTCGGTACGTAGCTACAGGCCAGATAGCAACTGGCATAAAGCGCTGCATTACCTTGTGAGAGGGGGCTAGGGAGTGTAGGAGGCTGCCTTTTGGGAATATCCCCATGGCAAACGCCAAGAAATACCTGTACAAATGGCCTCGGTCTTAACACGCTGCACATGGTCCAGCAGCAGGAGCACAACTGCGTGCGCTCTATTGACTCTCTGTGCTGCAGGAATCTGCTGTCCTAGGTCAGCCTGTCAGTAAACTAAACAAAATTGGATAGAGAGGGACAGAACGAGCAACTGTTCCCAGAGATAGTGGCCAGTTTTTGGCCTCTAACCACCTCTCCTGCTACTTGATACTACTAGCTTTTCTTTGTATTTGAAGACAAGAGCGGGGAGAGGGAGTGAAGTACCCAGTTCCCTCATTTTCCACCAAATTAATGTTGTTTTGAACCAATATTGAGAATTTCACTGTGAGTCAGCAAGCCCATGAGCAATATTTGCACTGTCATATCATAACTGCTAAACAGTAAGTGTGCTTAATGATCACAATTAAGCCGTGTGCTTATAGCGTTGCTCTTCCCAAATACTGACAAATAAAGTCCGTCAGCATTACTAATGTCAGAGCAGCAGTACAATTCACTAAAAAATTAAGCAGGTATTCCTACCTTTATAATGAAGGCAGACGAAACTGTTTATGTGCTTTGCTCAATATAGTTTGGATTGCTGTGGCCAAGGGGTGAGATAAGAGAGCAATTATGAATGAGCAAGCTCTTGTAATGCCCTGCTAGAAACATACAATTGCTTCCATTGCAACACCGCAGCTGAGTAAGCGCTATAGCACGACCTCCCCCAACCTGGCAGGCAATAGTCACTGTCCCCAGCGATGCTGCGGAACAACACTCCCTCCTCACTCATTTCCTACTGAACACATGTGTGCCCAAGGCTTCTCCCTACGCAGAAGACTCCGCATCTGCCTGCGTGCTTGGGAAGCGGGGGTGACTTCAGAGCAGCAGCAGGTCACCTCCTTGCTGCAATCTCTCGCCAAGGAATTGGTGATGTTCCTCCTCTTCAGCTCTGCAGAACCCTTCTTCTGGAAGGAGCTCGATTCAGCTTTGGATCAATCAAAGTAACGCAAGACCTCGGCTAAACCGCACGTCTTCACCGAAGCTGACCCATGAGCCAAGGGAGTGCAGGCTGACAAGTCAGAATTAACTTAAAATGCGTGGAGATGGAAGGAACGGAGATGACTGGTTCCTCTCCAGTTCTGCACCCTGCAGACTCGGTGCCAATTCCACTGCCAAGACTGATGTCACCTGTACGCTGCCAGAGCCATGTCTTGCGAGATCAGCCTGCTCACTCCCCTGGACACTCGGCGCTTGACGATGTTTTAAGACAGACAAGAGAAAAAGGGATCTACTGAATGACTAAGGCCATTTTCCAGAGAGGTTACGTGAGGGCAAACACGGTATCTTCTATTTGGTTAAATTCATTAGAAATGAGTTTAGATCATTTGGGGCATTCACATAAGCAACCACCACCCACTGTTCCTTTCATAAGCTTATTCCGATGCTTTTTAAGCACTCAAATAAATTTTTCTTAATACCATAGTATTTTATTGAAAAATGATAAATTTTTCTTAATACCATAGTATTTTATTGAAAAGTGATGGAAAGTGTAGCATCTCCTCTGCAAACAACCTACACACGGTGGCTGGTACTGAGTCGAAGTGAAACTCACCGTAGTACAAGTTTTACATAGGGTTAATAAGTAAAGTACAGAGTATAACGTGGTAACTAAAGGGCAGGGCATGTATTTTTTTCTTACTATTCCACTGACTCAAAACCAGTCCTAGGTCACTGGGATCACCTACCTACTACAGAGCTAGACAGTCCCTTCACAAGATAATGGAGAAAAATTATTATGAAGTTAGTAAACCGAACCATTGTTCTCTGTTCCTTTTGAACGTCTATCCTGCTGAGTACACCCTGGGCAGATCAGTCACCCCAAATCAGCCCCCCCCCCCCCCCCCCCCCCCCCACACACCCTACAATGTCGTCTGCCTTAATTTGGCATGTCCTGGTAGCACAAAGCACGTAGCCGACAAACACCAACTGAGATTAAGCCATTTACCGCCTCACTCAGTAGAGGGGAGGAGGAACGGACTACCAGAGATGCTCCTGGTGTGATATAGCTATATACAAATACTTTTCCTAGGCTGAGCCAAACAGCTGAGGGAGCTCATACACCAAAACACGCGTTGTCTCAAAAGAAGGCAGTTCAGCAGATGAGGCTAACACACCACTCACTACCCACGACCACCCAGCAAAGGAAGGGTACCTCCAGTTAACAGATTCCTTTGGACCAAATTAGGTTTGATCTATATATAGATAGGAAGCATATACATCAAATATATACGGAATTCATTTTTAAGTACCAAAATAAATCTGAGAGCACAGATGACGCTACAGCACTCGTAAGAATGTCGCAAGGCGGAATGCCTGCCGTGTGAAAATCAATCTGTACTTCCGGCCTTTACCTTAAGGGAGTGGTTAAAAATGCCATATCCACAGCTAGCTGCCCTCTTGCCACACACCTCAACGTAAACACCATGTCTCTAGGAGATAATCTTTGTAGGTAGTTAAAGGATCTACAGATTAAGTCTCCTTTAAGGTGTCTTCTGCTAGCTTACCAGACACGATTCCTTCTCCTCTTCCAAGTGGGAACAGACCACTCCATCAGATAAACCACGAAGATATTCTCTTCCTCCTTTTACCTCCCCACCTGTTTCCCTTCCAGATCTCTTACACTTTTCCAGTTGTACTTTCAAATAACGTGCCGGTCCCGAAAAGCCAATGCTGTGAAAACTTAAGCTGTAAGGTAACTAGCGTGGACTCTGTGGCAGGTTGCCTCCTCGTGGGCCGCGCCAGCCTGCGTAACACTTACACCGTAAACTGCTGAAGAAGTCTTGGCTGTCATTCATTGTAGCTTGCCTAGAAGTGTCTTCCCAAAATAGCAGCAGTCAGTGCGCTCACCTGCAGAACTCCCCTGTCCTTATCCATACTGTAATCCTCAAAGCGTACTGGGAGGCACTGTTCCAGCAAAATGACATAGCAAGGCACTAAGCAGAAATCTTTTCTTCTTCTTTTTTTTAAACATCTTTTTATTAGCACAGTAACAAATGCAGACTTAAGTAGCCCACAACATACAACCAATCCACTGAGTGACTCCTATTCCACGCCTTACAGTTAAACAGCTTAAGGTATTTCACTACAGGTTACCGTAAGTCCTGATTAAACCCTTTATTCTTTTCACAAAGATAGATTGGCTTATAAAATAATACATTAACTACTTCTCATTTCATATATGAGGCCATATATCCACCTCTCCGTATCACAGATCATGAGATGACAGTCTTTAAAAAGGATTTGTTAAATACCAATGTGCCCTCCATAGGGGAAAACAATCCCGACATCTTTTTACAAAAAAACCCCAAGAAACCCAACCCAGAACAAAATAAACCCCTCAAACCAAAAACAAAACAAAAAGCAAAAACAGTGTGTAGAGTCTTGAAAGGACTTTTACATAAATGCCAACGTATGTACCTGTACAAAATTAAGCTGTTTTAATCTTTTACATATTGCAAGCAAACTGAAAACCAAAGAAGTCTAAGAGGTTTACATTCTTCTCAGTACTATATGTGAGCTAATATTGCTGAACTAATTACAGTCTTAAAATATGCTATTCCCAATCCTAGCTGTCTACTGTAGCAAGATACCTTAAGTTACAACAACAAAATCTTAGGAAATAAAAGACTGAATAAAATCTGTTATAGAAATACCCTACTCTTTACCAGCACCCTCCCTCCCCCCACCCCTTCAAAATCATAAGCAGCTCTTTCCATCACAGACAAATAACGTAAGAGTTTGACGAAAATCCCATTTATGTAGCGTATCTTTTGGTCCATTGTCTGGCCATTCTGTCATGCTCTGCTCTGTTAGTCATGTACTGAGTGGCAATACTTCCAACCAGGGGGTCAGCTGAAAAGGAAAGAAAACAAAACCACTTACTTCAGAGAAGTTACTGAATAAAAACTTAAAAATAAAGCTGAAGTGTGAATTTAATACAAGGGAATCACCCAGGTAAGGTACATTGCACCAACCTAAATATACTGAATTGATGGCTTGCGTTTTCATTGATTTGTGTGTATTTATGCTGATGTACTAATCTATTACTTAATAAAGAGCGAAATGCCAATTAAAGTTTTCAGGAGTTTAAAAGACAAAAATCCTATAGTCATATTTTGCATTAATGAGGACTTTCGCCAGTTCATGCATTTCAGGTTTATTCTACCCCTTCTAAAAGCGCCTGGGAAACACTCGTTGCTATCTGTACTTGTATGAATAGAAACCTGCATTCTAGGGAAGATCAGTTCTAAAGGAGAGGTTTTATTTTTCCAACGAGTTTATTTTTTTTATTATACATAATATAGTGTGAAATCTGGTGTTTCTCTCATCTTTAGACACACATCAGAAGACAACCTGTAAAATTGACTTTGGAAACCAAGACAAATTCCTCTTAACCGGTGTGGATAACGGGTGGGTTAGAGAAGCAGCAAGGACTACTCGTGGCACAGTTGGTCACTGGTTTTAAATGGATGATGGAAAGGCTAATCCCCTTGTTTTCCGAACTACGTTTGTGGCTCTTCTTGCTCTGTTACTGAATTACTACAGTCCTACAGAGCAGGGAAGAGTGTTTAACCCTTACCCAAACCCAGACTTGGTTTGGAAGGGGAAGTTTTCACGTGCAGGAGGAGGACCGCCGCTTTCCTCGTGGGTCAGCCTGAGGAGCGGTGAACAGCAGGCAGGTAGGGTGTATCACCTCCACCACCTCCAGCCCCTCTCCGGCTGTCCTGGAGAGGGAAACGTGCTGCGCTGGAGGCCAGAGCCGGGCTGGCCGAAACCAACACGACGAGAAGAGGGCCACGTTATTTGGGTGCCGGGGGGGGTGCGAGGCGGCTGGTGTGGCCACGCAGGGGACTTACCCGGGTTGCAATCTGTGAGGAGGGAGCAGATGGAGAGGAGAACTTTAGAAATGGTTAATGCTGGACTCCAGTTGTCTTTTAAAATGTCCAGGCAGATGACGCCTTGGCTGTTAATATTACAGTGGTAGATTCTTGTCCGAAACGTTACCTGCGAGAGAGGGGTATTAGCTGGAGCGCGGGGTACCTACCACACGCCATGCGGTGAAGTAAAAACTGACGGGG
>NW_009259683.1:721323-725533 GCF_000687185.1 Egretta garzetta
TTTTATTATTTTCGAATTTGGGAGATGTGAGTGAGCTGGGCAGCGTGCCACAGAAGTTACCCGAAAGGGAAACAAAAGCACCACAAGCCGTTTTCAGGAGAATACAATGTGACCTGCAGAAAGGCCTTACCCTGACTCACTGGATGAACAGCGACAACAAATTTGGGTAGAACTTGCATGAATTAGGATTATCTGGGTGAATAAAGGTTAGCGGGTTCATGCCCTAAATCCTCAGACTTTGTCAGCTATTCACACCCACAAATTTTATTGTCTGTTTATAGGTCACGGGGGTATTTGCGAAACGCACTGGCTAAGTGTGCGGTAGGAGAAGAACACACTAGTGCTTTCTCGAGATTAGACCAGCCCACACATAAAACTTGCCAGCCAACCCTCATTTTTCCTACAGTCTTTCTGAGGCAAAAATTTTGCCTGTGTCCCTCCCTCTTGCGGGCTCAGGGAGCAGGCACGGGGTGGGGTGATAGAGCTACAATGCCCCAGTGCCTGGCGTGTCCCCTCGCACTGCATCCGTGCCGTGTTTCCAAGAACGCTCCCGACGCACAGAGCACAGGGGCTATTTTTGGACTGGTAAAAGCAGTTACTTGTCACACAGGAGACACCCACGCTGCATGCTCGGGGAGACTTTCTGCTTTGTTCCTTCTAAGCTGCTTGGATTTTAGATTAAAACAGGAAGCAAACAAACAAAACAAACCCCGAATCCCTACGCTTTGCACATTACGGGTGGGAGGAGCAAAATGTCTGCAAGAGAGCAGAGATGCATCCCCCTCCCATACCTTCTGCAAGAAGCTGCAACTCCAAAACTCAAGAAACCCTGCTGCTTTTTACCTAGGGAACCTTAGAGGTAGAGCAGGTAAGAAACCAAAACCACCTTTGTTTCCCAGATCTTCTCATCCTCAGAGGAAAAGCCAGGATTGACTGCCTACAGTCATGTGGAAGTCCATGTACATCAGCCCAAGCTGAGGGCAGATCTGACTCTGCGGTGCCCACCCCAACCCATACTGTTTAGGGCAGATCAGAAGTTTGCGGCGTTTGCAAGTTGCTGGCCATGGCTCTGCCTTGGGTTCCTGAGCAGCCCTCGGCCCAGCCCCACTGCTTGCTCAGTATTTCTCTATTTGACCTGCAGCTTTGGGCTCCTTCCAAGAAGGCTTCTAAATGTAGGTGAGGTAATAATTTTAGCAGATTAAACACTTCCAGAAGGGGAAGCGTGGAGTATTTCCAAGTTGATACAATAAGGACCAAATTAACAGAGAGGTCAAGAGTTCTAATTTGTAAAGACAGAAAGTTGTTAATCCTGATTCTGAGCACAAAAGCTAAATACTCTGTAGGCAGCCTCTCAGTCCAGTTGACTAATAACTGATAACAAAGCATGAATCCTGTTTGCCTTTAAGAACTTACTTTTTAATTATTATTCATGAAGGAGTGGAAAGAAAGAAAGAAGAGTCCCATAAATTTGAGGAACAGCCTGGTTCCTTAAGAAACCTAAGGATATAATCCTTAAGGGTTATATCCGTGGCACCAAAAGTAGCTTTCTCCAGTTAGAGGAGCTCCACCTAACCAAAGCACTGTGGGAAAAATCTGAATTTGTTTTCACTTAAGCAGCAAGTCAGAACTGGGATGGTGTTAGACACATGTAGTCCAGCTGTTTGCCATTTACAATTTTTGCTGATGGTACAAAAGCCAGCTGTGCAAGGAGCCCAAACCAAGCTGGGAGAGGAGGGGGAATTGGAGGCCCACTTAAAAACAAACAAAAATATTTAAAGTAAATATTCATTACACCTTAAAGCGGGGGAAAAAAAAAAATAGTTGCATAAAGCTAGCAGATTCAGACCGAAACCAAGAGAAACTGAGCTACTTTGCAGGTAGTACAATGTATTCAGGGTCAAGAGAACAGCATGTGGAATAGCAGAAAAGTAGTGTAACTGAACAACCCTTTGGAAATGTCCCACCTGAGATTACATTAATGCAGTAACTACACAGAGTTAAGCACAGCTTTTGAAAAGACATAAAAGATGCTAATCTCAACCTTACCCAGAAGTGACAGCAGAGGTTAATTTACACAAGCAGCAAAACGGGAGTGGGGGGAAGGAAGTGGTTAGAGGTTATTAATACAGATGATCAAAGCACACGCCAGGTCAACACAAGCTACTGTTTTCACCTCAACAAATGAAAACTAACCCAAATATAGTGTAACTCTCGGGAAAACATCCATTGTAATACTACAAAAGAACAGCAATCATCTTGAGGACTAAGTACTGAACTCTTAAATTCTGATGATACTTGTTTATTGGATCCTCCAGAATCCAGGCCCACCCAGCATGTGCCTGACTCAGTTGCTCTCTGAAACAAATGCAAAACCAGAATACCATGCAAAATGAGAAAACATAAAAGCAGAGAACAGATTAACGCTAACACCTTCAAAGCATTCGATGGAATGCTCAATACATGCAAAGGAACTCCATTATACACATTTAGGAGAGGAGAGGGAGTATCTCTCCCTTTATCAGATTTCTCCCGCTGAAGTTCCTTGTACTCTGCAATGCATTTACAAGTCAAATTTTAAGACCTTTCATTTCTCCAACCTCATGTATGGTAGTGCAGTCCCTCTTTAAATCCTTCCAGGATTCTGTTAATATCACTTCCAGCACAATCCTCTGGCTCCCCTATAGCAACATCCTCTCCCAAAAGTTTGCTCCAACATACCGAATCAAACCCTCAGCTGGAGCTAGACCAAGTCCTCCAAGGCTGCGTGTGTATATCCGTCATCACGCATCTCTAGGATGCTCGTCAACCACACAGCATTTGTCAGTAGTGGCTATGCCTCAACACCTTCTCACACATGTGTTCCTAAGGGCTTGGAAGCCTGCCAGGATGACCAGTTTCACTTCACTTTATTTAAGAAGGTAAATCCTTTAATGACATTTCATTGTCAAGTTACAAAATGTGTTCTACTATAGGCACTTCATCACGGGGCAGCCCACAGCAGGGACTGTTCTTGTAAGAATTACCGAGGATTCAAAGAGGCAGTAGAGGTTTTCTTCCACTGGTCTTGCAAGGCTAACCAAGGAAGATTCAAGGGAAGCTAGTCCTTTTGCTCTAGAGAGCTTAATCTTTTCAGAGGTCAAGGCTTTTGAAATAACCTTCACTACTGCTCTGCTAGTGCTTATCATCAAAATGACGCACTGGGGTTTGCTTCAACTAGCCACTTCTTTATTTCTTGCCCTAAAAGACAAGTATAGGAAGGCTATACTAATTACATTAGTCCTACCACTTCCAGATGACCCACAAACAATATTTATCAGTCACTGCAAGCAGATGAGCAATCTGAAATCAACAAATTAGTGGGAATAAAGCAGGAGCAATGTGATAATTATATTTTCCACATTCTCATCGATTAATACCAGCACAGGTGTTAACACGGGAGCTGCTATAAAAGTCTCTGGTTCTCAGCAAAATAAAGGTTCTTCATTTAAACCTGAAGTACCCAAGTAGCACAAGTACGTTCTCTATTAGAGCACTGCTATGCTTTCTCCTATATCCCATATCAGTGTGACTGAAGCTGTATGTATTTTATTACCATACACATATGTGGTTTGTAAACCAACTGGGACTCTGCTAGATGAAAGACTCCATTTAAACAGAACTCTGCTACAATACAGTGAATCTCCACTAAACTAGTCTTTTAAAGCCTCACTTAGTGGTGCCTGTTTTGTTTTATCCCACCCTTCTTTTCATCTGGGTGAGGTTTTAGATCCAAAGATAAAGGCAAAGAGATCCCTGTCAGAAGTGTGGAGCAGAAAGCAGGGCTGAGCTGGAATGACAAAACTGTATCTTTGGTTCTGCATCAGGGAACTTGGCATTTAGGGCTGTCACCGTACCCTTGGTAGTTGTAATATGGTCTTGTAAGGCATCAGGCTGGACAAGCCTGGGACCATAAATGCTTCTGACCTGTAGCACAGAACGCAAAGATGTAGCAAAGCACACATGGAAAGGTAAAAGCTCCCTCTTTAAATGCTTACTGGGCTCATAAGATATTGCTTTTAGGCAGTTGGACAATAAATTATCCAGTGCAAACTAATTAAGCCAAAATATTGAAAAACTATTCTGAACTGATTTAAACTCTAACATGAGACACAACAGATCCATCTGCGCTGCCTGGCAGCAGACCCTCCAAGGAGGGATGGACAGGCATCAG